>NC_084574.2:4880000-4977500 GCF_033978685.3 Nerophis lumbriciformis | reverse complement strand
CTTTTGCCTCTTTGAGCTGTCATTTGACCCCCTTAACATGCTTCAAAACTCACCAAACTGGACACACACATCAGGACTGGCAAAAATTGCGATCTAATAAAAAAAAAACCAACCCCAAAACTCAAAATTGTGCTCTAGCGCCCCCTAGGAAGAAAACACGAGACACAACTGCTCCTAGGAAGAAAACTCAGACAAAACTGCCTGTAACTTCCAGTAGGAATGTATTAGAGAAATGAAACAAAAACCTCTATGTAGGTCTGACTTAGACCTAGATTCCATACATTGACTTCCTTCAGCAAAAATCAACAGGAATTTGGCAATTCCCCCTTCAGTACAAAGGTTTACTAAAAACAGTCACTTTTGCCTCTTTGAGCTGTCATTTGACCCCCTTAACATGCTTCAAAACTCACCAAACTGGACACACACATCAGGACTGGCAAAAATTGCGATCTAATAAAAAAAAAACCAACCCCAAAACTCAAAATTGTGCTCTAGCGCCCCCTAGGAAGAAAACACGAGACACAACTGCTCCTAGGAAGAAAACTCAGACAAAACTGCCTGTAACTTCCAGTAGGAATGTATTAGAGACATGAAACAAAAACCTCTATGTAGGTCTGACTTAGACCTAGATTTCATACATTGACATCCTTCAGCAAAAATCAACAGGAATTTGGCAATTCCCCCTTCAGTACAAAAGTTTACTAAAAACAGTCACTTTTGCCTCTTTGAGCTGTCATTTGACCCCCTTAACATGCTTCAAAACTCACCAAACTGGACACACACATCAGGACTGGCAAAAATTGAGATCTAATAAAAAAAAACCAACCCCAAAACTCAAAATTGTGCTCTAGCGCCCCCTAGGAAGAAAACACGAGACACAACTGCTCCTAGGAAGAAAACTCAGACAAAACTGCCTGTAACTTCCAGTAGGAATGTATTAGAGACATGAAACAAAAACCTCAATGTAGGTCTCACTTAGACCTACATTTCATATATTGACAACAACAAATCAACAGGAACTTTGCAATTCCCCCTTCAAAACAAAAGTTTTGTTAAAAACTGTCACCTTTTTTCAAACATTATTTCCTCTGAGCGTGTTTGTCGTGTCGGCTTCAAACTAGCACATGAGAGAGATTGAACCCTTCTGATTAAAAGTTGACAAAAGAGTTTTAATTACTGCTCCGGTTTGGATTTTATGTGCCGTCAAAGTCGGTCCCGTCCATTGCTGCTTGCAGCTTTAGTTGTAATTGTATTCAGAATATTAATAGACTATATTTGTGTCAGTATATTATATTTAATATGTTTGTCAATAGCCCCATCTGTGTCACACCAGACCATGTCTGAGCCAGACTGCATTGGCAATTTCATTTAAACCCTTTTATAGGGAAGACATTTTCAAAATGTTTAGTCATTTATTTTATTATGTATAATAATACTAATATCATAATTATCCCCTCAATTCCTCCCCAAAATGGATTAACTGGCTGGAATATAAAGAAAATATAACATACATCCATAAACCTGGATGCATATGCAAAAGTGCAATATACAGGTAAAAGCCAGTAAATTAGAATATTTTGAAAAACTTGATTTATTTCAGTAATTGCATTCAAAAGGTGTAACTTGTACATTATATTTATTCATTGCACACAGACTGATGCATTCAAATGTTTATTTCATTTAATTTTGATGATTTGAAGTGGCAACAAATGAAAATCCAAAATTCCGTGTGTCACAAAATTAGAATATAACTTAAGGCTAATACAAAAAAGGGATTTTTAGAAATGTTGGCCAACTGAAAAGTATGAAAATGAAAAATATGAGCATGTACAATACTCAATACTTGGTTGGAGCTCCTTTTGCCTCAATTACTGCGTTAATGCGGCGTGGCATGGAGTCGATGAGTTTCTGGCACTGCTCAGGTGTTATGAGAGCCCAGGTTGCTCTGATAGTGGCCTTCAACTCTTCTGCGTTTTTGGGTCTGGCATTCTGCATCTTCCTTTTCACAATACCCCACAGATTTTCTATGGGGCTAAGGTCAGGGGAGTTGGCGGGCCAATTTAGAACAGAAATACCATGGTCCGTAAACCAGGCACGGGTAGATTTTGCGCTGTGTGCAGGCGCCAAGTCCTGTTGGAACTTGAAATCTCCATCTCCATAGAGCAGGTCAGCAGCAGGAAGCATGAAGTGCTCTAAAACTTGCTGGTAGACGGCTGCGTTGACCCTGGATCTCAGGAAACAGAGTGGACCGACACCAGCAGATGACATGGCACCCCAAACCATCACTGATGGTGGAAACTTTACACTAGACTTCAGGCAACGTGGATCCTGTGCCTCTCCTGTCTTCCTCCAGACTCTGGGACCTCGATTTCCAAAGGAAATGCAAAATTTGCATGGTTGGGTGATGGTTTGGGGTGCCATGTCATCAGCTGGTGTCGGTCCACTCTGTTTCCTGAGATCCAGGGTCAACGCAGCCGTCTACCAGCAAGTTTTAGAGCACTTCATGCTTCCTGCTGCTGACCTGCTCTATGGAGATGGAGATTTCAAGTTCCAACAGGACTTGGCGCCTGCACACAGCGCAAAATCTACCCGTGCCTGGTTTACGGACCATGGTATTTCTGTTCTAAATTGGCCCGCCAACTCCCCTGACCTCCCCTAATTTTGTGACACACGGAATTTTGGGTTTTTATTTGTTGCCACTTCAAATCATCAAAATTAAATGAAATAAACATTTGAATGCATCAGTCTGTGTGCAATGAATAAATATAATGTACAAGTTACACCTTTTGAATGCAATTACTGAAATAAATCAAGTTTTTCAAAATATTCAAATTTACTGGCTTTTACCTGTATTTATCTGTACAGTAATCTATTTATTTATATCTGCACCTTATTGCTTTTTTATCCCGCACTACCATGAGCTAATGCAACGACATTTCGTTCTTATCTGTACTGTAAAGTTCAAATCTGAATGACAATAAAAAGGAAGTCTAAGTCTCGTCTGAGTCTAAGTCTTAATATATAACATTAAATGTTTGTCTACATGTGTCAAGTCAAATTGAATCTGGATCTGAATCCGACTGCGTCCACAATTTATTGAATTAAAATAAATCAAAATGTTTAACATTTTTAAAAATTACAGATTAATTTTTACAGTATGTTACAAGTACATTTGTTTTCAATCTATTCAAGCATCATTTTTTAATATTGTCCTTACTTTACTTTACTGATTGGCTGGGAGGAATCACATGGTTATTTTGCCTTTTTAAATTTAGATGACCAAATAAGGACCTTTTTATAAAGGGCTCGTCTTTTGTGTACCGTATTTTCCGCACCATAAGGCGCCCTGGGTTATAAGCCGCGCCTTCAATGAACGGCATATTTCAAAACTTTGTCCACCTATAAGCCGCCCCGTGTTGTAAGCCGCATCTAACTGCGCTAAAGGAATGTCAAAAAAACAGTCAGATAGGTCAGTCAAACTTTAATAATATATTAAAAACCAGCGTTCTAACAACTCTGTTCACTCCCAAAATGTACGCAAATGTGCAATCACAAACATACGTATATCAACATGGACAGAGCTGCGTGAAAAAAGCCACCCGGCCTCTTCGCGTAAACTTAAACTTACCTTAACCACTCGCTCATCTTTTCTTCATCCATCCCTTCGAGTTAGCTTTTATGATGACGCCGGCTGGAAAGGTCTCTTTTGGCAAGGTCTTCCTTTTGAATATCACCATGGGTGGAAGTTTCTGGCCATTAGCATGGCAAGCTAGAACCACAGTGAAGGATGACTTCTCATTCCCTGTGGTGCGAATATTCACCGTACGTGCTCCCGTTGTATCCACAGTGCGGTTCACAGGAATATCAGTTGCTGTGAAATAGTAATCCGTGTGCGGATGGAGAGATTGCGTCTTTTCATGAACCGGATCCCTGTCGCTTAGTAGGAGCCATTTTGTGGTCTTTACAGATGTAAACACACAAAGGAAATGAAACGTACGGTGATATCCGCGCGCTTTTTCTCCTTCTACGCGGGCGGGTGGTTGCTTACAGTAGAAGAAGAAGCGCTTCCTGTTCTATGGGGGCGGGTGCTTACCTTGGCGGTTGCTTGCGTAGAAGAAGAAGCGCTTCCTGTTCTACTGGGAAAAAAGATGGCGGCTGTTTACCGAAGTTGCGAGACCGAAACTTTATGAAAATGAATCTTAATATTTATCCATATATAAAGCGCACCGGGTTATAAGGCGCACTGTCAGCTTTTGAGAAAATTTGTGGTTTTTAGGTGCGCCTTATGGTGCGGAAAATACGGTACATTTTTAAGCCACGGTGGAGGTATAAAAATGGTTTTCATATGATATAAATTAAAAAGTGGGTAACATTTGTAATCCTTTTGCGGGTGTTGTCATTTAATTTCAGTGCAACGTATATTTTTTAAAAACCCAACTCCTTTTGTAAAAAAAAAAAAAAAGCTGGGTGAGGTGTCATCTTTCTCCACCATCTATTGAAGGCCGCCAGGACTCTAAGCTGGCCCAACAATGCCTGCTTGTGACCGCCGTGCTTATTGTGCACCTGTAGTTGGCGTCTGACAAAACCCCCCCCCCCCGCTTGTGCAATGTTGTCATGTGTTCATTCTCATCATGTCACGTCTTTCAGCGACACGCAGCCCTAATCTGATGGAGACGGACGCCTTCACAAGGTAGACCTCACCGATCAATACGTCCACCTTTTGCTTCTCATTGACCGATGTTCAATGTTCCCAAAGCGAGGCACTTCTGGACCCCCGCCAGGAGTACAAGATGGATTACAAGCGTCGAGGCCTGGCGCTCATCTTCAACCAGGAGCGCTTCTTCTGGCGTCTGGGCATGAACGACCGACACGGAACCGACATGGACCGCTACAAATTAGAGATCAGGTAGCTTAAATCTCTCCTTTTTTTCCTAGCTTCCTGTGATGCATCACGCTGTATTTTGGTCTCTTCCAGGCTGAAGGCGCTAAACTTTGAGGTGAAGGTTTACGAAAACTACAAAAATGAGGAAGTCTTGGAGAAAATCCATGCAGGTGATCACTTCTCACTTCTAAACATAAAATACACTTTTGGCTGATTGAAGAACTTGATGTACCGTATTTTTCGGACTATAAGTCGTAGTTTTTTTCATAGTTTGGCCGGGGTTGCGACTTATACTCAGGAGCGACTTATGTGTGAAATGATTAACACATTATAATATTATTGATCTCATTGACGTAAGAGACTAGACGTATAAGATTTCATGGGATTTAGCGATTAGGAGTGACAGATTGTTTGGTAAACGTATAGCATGTTCTATATGTTATAGTTATTTGAATGACTCTTACCATAATATGTTACGTTAACATACCAGTTGGTTATTTATGCCTCATATAACGTACACTTATTCAGCCTGTTGTTCACTATTCTTTATTTATTTTAAATTGCCTTTCAAATGTCTATTCTTGGTGTTGGCTTTTATCAAATACATTTCCCCCAAAAATGCGACTTATACTCCAGTGCGACTTATATATGTTTTTTTCCTTCTTTATTGTGCATTTTCGGCCGGTGAAAAACTAAATGTTATGTTCTGAATCTCAATATGACAATTATTGCAATTTTGAACTAGCAGGGTCTTTTTTTATGTCCCAACAAGCCATTATAATGAAATGTAACCCCAGCCAGGGCCCAGTACACTGCAATAAGTCAGTGTTCAAAAACAAGAAAAAAAATACAAAAGCTAGGGGTATTTTACTTGAACTAAGCAAAATTATCTGCCAATAGAACAAGAACATTTGGCTTGTGAAGACTTTCCAAAACAAGTAAAAGTAGCTAACCTCAATGAACCCAAAAATACCTTAAAATAAGTATATTCTCACTAATAACAAGTGCACTTTTCTTGGTATTAAAAAAAAAGTGAGACCTTTTTTCTCAATATGTTGAAAAACATTCTTAAATGAAGTAAATGCTAGTGCCATTATCTTGACATAATGATATGCGCTCGGCATTACATTTCTTGCATTTTCCCATCCATAACATGATATCGCGCCAAGTGCGTGCTCTTTCACTCAATTAATGCGCAAAAAATATACACTGTATATGTGTGTGTGTGTATATATATATATATATATATATATATATATATATATATATATATATATATATATATATATATATATATATATATATATATATATATATATATATATACATACATATACATACACACACCGTATTTTTCGGAGTATAAGTCGCACCTACCGAAAATGCATAATAAAGGAGGAAAAAAACATATATAAGTCGCACTGGAGTATAAGTCGCATTTTTGGGGGAAATGTATTTGATAAAAGCCAACACCAAGAATAGACATTTGAAAGGCAATTTAAAATAAATAAAGAATAGTGAACAACAGGCTGAATAAGTGTACGTTATATGAGGCATAAATAACCAACTGGTATGTTAACGTAACATATTATGGTAAGAGTCATTCAAATAACTATAACATATAGAACATGCTATACGTTTACCAAACAATCTGTCACTCCTAATCGCTAAATCCCATGAAATCTTATACGTCTAGTCCAGGGGTCGGCAACCTTTACCAGTCAAAGAGCCATTTTGACCAGTTTCACAAATTATAGTAAACAATGGGAGCCGCAAAAAATTTTTGAAATTTTAAATGAAATAACACTGCATACAAAGTTTTCTTTTTGCATTGTGATATGTATTAACCAGGGATCTCAGACACGCTGCCCACACATTTTATATGGAATTTGAAAGCTGGTGCGGCACGCGGGTTTTAAATGAATGGCGCTAGTCAGCGTCATGCGTGCCGTGATGGTACAGCATATAGCACCCGCTACAACCAGCGTGCCTGATCAGCCACACGTTGTATGGTGTTTTCGCTTGCTCACGTAAGTGACAGCAAGGCATACTTGGTCAACAACCACACAGGTTACACTGACGGTGGCGGTATAAAAAAAAAACTATAACACTCTTATTAATAATGCGCCACACTGTGAACCCACACCAAACAAGAATGACAAACACATTTCGGGAGAACATCTGCACAGTAACACAACAGGACAAATACCCAGAATCCCATGCAGCCCTAACTCTTCCGGGATACATTATACACCCCCCCGCTACCAAACCCCGCCCACCTCAACCGACGCACAGAGGGGGGGAGGGGGTTGATGTGTGAGGGAGCAGGGTTGGGGTGGGGGCGGGGTTTGGTGGTAGCAGGGGTGTATAATGTAGCCCGGAAGAGTCAGGGCTACATGGGATTCTGGGTGTTTGTTCTGTTGTGTTTATGTTGTGTTAAGGTGCAGATGTTCTCCCGAAATGTGTTTGTCATTCTTGTTTGGTTTTGGTTCAAAGTGTGGCGCATTATTAGTAAGAGTGTTAAAGTTGTTTTATATGGTCACCGTCAGTGTAACCTGTGTGGTTGTTGACCAAGTATGCCTTGCTGTCACGTACGTGTGCAAGCAGAAGATGTATATTGCATAACAAGTGTTGGGCTGGCACGCTGTTAATACAGATTGTAGAGGGCGTCAAATGTTGTACCATCATGCACACCCTTATTATAGCTGTAAGGGTGAAAATCGGTGAATATTAATCCCGGGAGTTGTCTGCGAGAGGCACTGAAATCCGGAAGTCTCACGGGAAAATTGGGGGGTTCAGCAAGTAAGCTGCTGAGCCGCATCAGAGTGATCAAAGAGCCGCATGCGGCTCCGGAGCCGCGGGTTGCCGACCCCTAGTCTAGTCCAAGGGTTGGCAACCCGCGACTCTAGAGCCGCATGCGTCTCCTTAGCGGCGCCCTAGTGGCTCTCTGGAGCTTTTTCAAAAATGTATGAAAAATGGAAAAAGATGAGGGGAAAAAAAAAAAATTTTTTGTTTTAATATGGTTTCTGTAGGAGGACAAACATGACACAAACCTCCCTAATTGTTACAAAGCACACTGTTTATATCAAACATGCTTGACTGATTCGAGTATTTGGCGAGCGCCGTTTTGTCCTACTAATTTTGGCGGTCCTTGAACTCACCGTAGTTTGTTTACATGTATAACTTTCTCCGACTTTCTAGGACGTGTTTTATGCCACTTCTTTTTCTGTCTCATTTTGTCCACCAAACTTTTAAAATTGTGCATGAAAGGTGAGTTTTGTTGATGTTATTGACTTGTTGGAATGCTAATCCGACATGTTTGGTCACTGCATGACTGCAAGCTTATCGATGCTAACTTGCTATTTAGGCTAGCTCATTCTTGCCAACCCTCCCGGATTTTCCGGTAGACTCCCGAAATTCAGCGCCTCTCCCGAAAACCTCCCGGGACAAATTTTCTCCCGAAAATCTCCCGAAATTCAGGCGGAGCTGGAGGCCACGCCCCCTCCAGCTCCATGCGGACCTGAGTGACGTGTTGACAGCCTGTTCACAACATTGCCGTAAACAGCAATGTTGTGACACTTTTAAACATGCATATGTGACCCACCCATAATGTGTCACATTTTTGTGTTGATTTATTTATTTTATTTTGTGGTTTGAATTCGTTTTTGGAGCTGTCATTCCACATTTATCAGTATTCACATTGGTCAGTAGGGGGCAGTAGGGCGTTTCTTCCCAATTGAATGCTATCACCTGCAGACCGGAAGTGTCTTGTCATTCTGATGAGAGCGACCAGTCTGTGAACAATTGAAACGTCCTGTGTGCTTTTTCCTCCTGTATAACAGGTTAGTTTTGGTGAATCAACTCACTGAATAATATCCATGTGATCTTTATAAGTTTAAGTACACATTCTGATGGTGGAGCCTAACTCTAAAGTGTTTGTGAGTTGTAGTTTGTATTTGTGAATGAATCCAGTGCACAGCTGCAGCAATCAATACAAAAAGGCGACGTGAGTGCGCAATGTTTATATAGGAACTTCTGATCCTAATTCAGACTCCCAAATTAGAGCTCCCGTTTTCTTATTGATTTTTATAATGTATATTTGTATAATGTGTGTGTTCTGAAATAGTGACAGAGAATAGAACAAGGATGGACAATTCAACCCTTAACTCAACAATGAGTAGATGTGTGTGTATATGTGTAAATAAATGAACACTGAAATTCAAGTATTTCTTTATATATATATATATATATATATATATATATATATATATATATATATATATATAAATATATATATAGCTAGAATTCACTAAAAGTCAAGTATTTCTGATATATATATATGTCTTAATAAGGTTATCCAAAAAATAGTGCTCGATACCGTAGTAGAGCGCAATATATGTATGTGTGGGAAAAAAAATCACAAGACTACTTCATCTCTACAGGCCTGTTTCATGAGGGGTTCCCTCAATCATCAGGAGATCTCCTGATGATTGAGGGAACCCCTCATGAAACAGGCCTGTAGAGATGTAGTCTTGTGATTTTTTCCCCCCACACATACATATATATATATATATATATATATATATATATATATATATATATATATAACTTAACCACGCCCCCAACCACGCCCCCGCCCAACGCCCACCACCCCCCGCCCACCACCCCCACCTCCCGAAATCGGAGGTCTTAAGGTTGGCAAGTATGGGCTAGCTATATGTACATATTGCACCATAATGCCTCATTTGTAGCTATATTTGAGGTCATTTAGTTTCCTTTAAGTCCTCTTAATTCAATTTATATCTCATGACACACTATCTGTATGTAATATGGCTTTTAATTTTTTGCGGCTCCAGACAGATGTGTTTTTGTATTTTTGGTCCAATATGGCTCTTTCAACATTTTGGGTTGCCGACCCCTGGTCTAGTCTCTTACGTGAATGAGATAAATAATATTATTTGATATTTTACGCTAATGCGTTAATAATTTCACACATAAGTCGCTCCTGAGTATAAGTCGCACTTATAGCCCGAAAATACGGTACCTATTGTTTGTGTTTTTATGTTGGTTTCCTGGCTGTCTATGAATGGCTGCCAAAATAAAATATCATTTAGTGGCTTTAACAAAACACGCCATCGTGTTTGACAAATAAAATCCGATGCTTCCCCCAGCTGCCGAGGCCGACCACTCCGACGCGGACTGCTTTGTGCTCATCTTCCTGAGCCACGGCGAGGACGAGCACGTGTACACGTACGACGGCAAGATCAGCATCCAGCACATCACGTCGCTCTTCAAAGGAGACAAGTGCAGAAGTCTAGTCGGGAAACCCAAGATCTTCGTGTTGCAGGTACAGTGCTTTAACTGCATCTGTTAGCGCTCTTAATTCAAATACGTCTCTCTCTCTCTCTCTCTCTCTGCCAGGCGTGCCGTGGAGACAAGCACGATGAACCCTGTGACGAAGTGGACAGCCAGATCAAGACGAACGAGGTGGTGGTGGACGCCAGTGCCGTCCACACTCTCCCGGCTGGAGCCGACTTCATTATGTGCTACTCTGTGGCGGAAGGTGAGCTGACCGCTCCGTAACACTCAAGCATGTTCTATTTTTGGGAATACATAACCTACCAAGTCTAGAAGTCCCTCCAGCAGACCTACAATTTGCCTTTTGAAAGACGTGATCATCCTTTTTTTGTGTTTTTTGGGCCGATACCGACACTGTAAAATTCGTAGTTACGGAGGCCGATAACCGATATTTGAGCCGATATGATTCCCGGGCGCGGCCACCGCTGCTCCTCTCTGCTCCCCTCATCTCACAGGGGTGATCAAGGGTGATGGGTCAAATGCAGAGAATAATTTCGCCACACCTAGTGTGTGTGTGTGACAATCATTGGTACTTTAACTTTAACTTAATTCATTGCAGAAAAAGTTGGTTAAACATGAATAGGACACCTCAGTATCAATCAATCAATCAATCAATATTTATTTATATAGCCCTAAATCACAAGTGTCTCAAAGGGCTGCACAAGCCACAACGACATCCGCGGTACAGAGCCCACATAAGGGCAAGGAAAAACTCAACCCCAATGGGACGTCGATGTGAATGACTATGAGAAACCTTGGAGAGGACCGCATATGTGGGTAACCCCCCCCCCCCCCCCCCCCTAGGAGAGACCGGATGCAATGGACGTTGAGTGGGTCTGACATAACATTGTGAAAGTCCAGTCCATAGTGGATCTAACATAATAGTGAGAGTCCAGTCCATAGTGGATCTAACATAATAGTGAGAGTCCAGTCCATAGTGGATCTAGTCCATAATGGATCTAACATAATAGTGTGAGAGTCCAGTACATAGTGGATCTAGTCCATAGTGGATCTAACATAATAGTGAGAGTCCAGTCCATAGTGGGTCTGACATAATAGTGAGAGTCCAGTCCATCTAAAAAAAGGCTTTTTTAAAAAGAAGGGTTTTTAAGCCTTTTTTAAAAGCATCCACAGTCTGTGGTGCCCTCAGGTGGTCAGGGAGAGCGTTCCACAGACTGGGAGCGGCGGAGCAGAAAGCCCGGTCTCACATTGTTCGTAGCTTTGTCCTCGGAGGTTGGAGGAGGTTAGCCTGTCCGGAGCGGAGGTGTCGTGTGGAGGATTTGGGAGTGAGTAGTTCTTTGAGGTAGAGGGGGGCATTTCCATGGAGGCACTGGTGGGTTAGTAGGGAGACTTTGAATTCAATCCTGAGTGGAACAGGAAGCCAGTGAAGGGATTTGAGAGTTGGTGTGATATGGTCATATTTCCACCAACTCTCAAATCCCTTCACTGATATCGATTTATGTCAAAATGCCAAATATTGGCGCCGATAAACGGTCAATCCTTACCCTTAATGTCTTCTGTGTCCCCCCTATCAAGGCTACTACTCCCACCGGGAAACCGTAAACGGCTCGTGGTACATCCAGGATCTCTGCGAGATCATGAAGAGGTACGGCGAGTCCCTGGAATTCACGGAACTCCTGACGCTGGTCAACCGCAAAGTGTCAATGAGGAGCGTTTTGAACAGTAAGGACAGGGAGGCCATCGGGAAGAAGCAGGTACCGTGCTTCGCCTCCATGCTCACCAAGAAGCTGTACTTCCACCCCAAAAAGTAACCAGCGTCCACGTTTTTGTGGAAACTTGGAACGGCATACGGCTGACCTGTCCATTAGTTGACATGACAATGATGTTGGAATAATTATGGGTAATTCAATGTAGCGTCGGGTCCAGTATTTGCGCTCCAGTCCAGTCAATTATTGCGCACCACAATATAGTACCCAATAGTACCTAAGAAGTGACCTCACCTCTTGAGCAACTCCGCCCAATAGTCACGATGCTACCGATTGTTTTAATATCAAATTGCTTATGAATGGGTCGTGTCAGACATACTGTAAATCAGGCCTGGGCAACTATTTTGACTCAGGGGGACAAATTTGGAGAAAAAAATTTGTCTTTTTAGGAACACTAATACAAAACCTCACAATAAAGTCTGATTGAATGCTAAAAACGTTATGACAGACCGCCTTAAAGAACGGAATGAAATTTTAAATTTTTTTTACTGAATGAGACACCCAGAATGTACATGAAAATAATGTGGGATTTACAATATTACCTACGAAGGATAAAACACTGAAAATTGACAACATATGAACGTCACCCCCCCCACACATCATAATGGCAGCTACACTTTCCATCTTAAAGGGGAACATTATCACAATTTCAGAATTGTTAAAACCATTAAAAATCAGTTCCCAGTGGCTTATTATATTTTTCGAAGTTTTTTTCAAAATTTTACCCATCACGCAATCCATCCATCCATCCATTTTCTACCGCTTATTCCCTTTTTGGGGTCGCGGGGGGCGCTGGAGCCTATCTCAGCTACAATCGGGCGGAAGGCGGGGTACACCCTGGACAAGTCGCCACCTCATCGCAGGGCCAACACAGATAGACAGACAACATTCACACTCACATCCACACACTAGGGCCCATTTTAGTGTTGCCAATCAACTTATCCCCAGGTGCATGTCATGCAATATCCCTAAAAAAAGCTTCAAAGTGCCTGATTTTAACCATCGTTATATGATGACCACTTATTTACAGCTTTTTATGTCATGGCGGACAAGGGAGAAATGCAATCAATCCATCAAAATGTCCACTCTCACATCCCCGTCTCGTACAAAACACCTACTCTGTGTCTGGGGTACAAACAGTGTTTGACTTACCGTATTTTCCGCACTATAAGGCGCACCGGATTATTAGCCGCACCTTCAATGAATGGCATATTTCATAACTTTGTCCACCAATAAGCCGCCCCGGACTATAAGCCGCGCCTACGCTGCGCTAAAGGGAATGTCAAAAAAACAGTCAGATAGTTCAGTCAAACTTTAATAATATATTGAAAACCAGCGTTCTAACAACTCTGTCCCAAAATGTACGCAAATGTGCAATCACAAACATAGTAAAATTCAAAATAGTGCAGAGCAATAGCAACATAATGTTGCTCGAACGTTAATGTCACAACACACAAAATAAACATAGCGCTCACTTTCTGAAGTTATTCTTCATTCGTAAATCCTTCGAATTCTTCGTCTTCGGTGTCTGAATTGAAAAGTTGGGCAAGCGTGGGATCCAAAATGGCCGGTTCCGTCTCGTCGAAGTCATCGGAGTCAGTGTCGCTGTTGTTGTCCAGTAGTTCTGTGAATCCTGCCTTCCGGAAAGCTCGGACCACAGTTGTGACCGAAATATCTGCCCAGGCATTTACGATCCACTGGCAAATGTTGGCGTATGTCGTCCGGCGCTGTCTGCCTGTCTGTGTTCGCCTTCGGTCATCCATTGTTCCCATGCCGTTCGCAGTCGTGATTTGAATGCCCTGTTGACACCAATATCAAGCGGTTGGAGTTCTTTGGTTAATCCACCCGGAATGACGGCGAGTGTTGTATTTGTGTGCTTCACTTGTTTTTTGACACCATCTGTGATGTGGGCGCGCATAGAGTCGTATATCAATCAATCAATCAATCAATCTTTATTTATATAGCCCTAAATCACAAGTGTCTCAAAGGGCTGCACAAGCCACAACGACATCCTCGGTACAAAGCCCACATACGGGCAAGGAAAAACTCACCCCAGTGGGACGTCGATGTGAATGACTATGAGAAACCTTGGAGAGGACCGCATATGTGGGTAACCCCCCCCCTCTAGGGGAGACCGAAAGCAATGGATGTCGAGTGGGTCTGACATAATATTGTGAGAGTCCAGTCCATAGTGGATCCAACATAATAGTAAGAGTCCAGTCCATAGTGGGGCCAGCAGGACACCATCCCGAGCGGAGACGGGTCAGCAGCGCAGAGATGTTCCCTGCCGATGCACAGGCGAGCGGTCCACCCCGGGTCCCGACTCTGGACAGCCAGCACTTCATCCATGGCCACCGGACCTGTGCCCCCCCCCCCCCCCCCCCCCCCCCCCCTCAAGGAAAAGGGGAGCAGAGGAGAAAAGAAAAGAAACGGCAGATCAACTGGTCTAACAGGGGGGCTATTTAAAGGCTAGAGTATACAAATGAGTTTTAAGATGGGACTTAAATGCTTCTACTGAGGTAGCATCTCTAATTGTTACCGGGAGGGCATTCCATAGTACTGGAGCCCGAATAGAAAACGCTCTATAGCCCGCAGACTTTTTTTGGGCTCTGGGAATCACTAATAAGCCGGAGTTCTTTGAACGCAGATTTCTTGCCGGGACATATGGTACAATGCAATCGACAAGATAGGACGGAGCTAGACCGTGTAGTATTTTATACATAAGTAGTAAAACCTTAAAGTCACATCTTAAGTGCACAGGAAGCCAGTGCAGGTGAGCCAGTATAGGCGTAATATGATCAAACTTTCTTGTTCTTGTCAAAAGTCTAGTCTAGTATATCAACATGGACGGAGCTGTGTGAAAAAAGCCACCCGGCCTCTTCGCGTAAACTTCCCTTAACCACTCGCTCATCTTTTCTTCATCCATCCATCCCTTCGAGTTAGCTTTTATGATGACGCCGGCTGGAAAGGTCTCTTTTGGCAAGGTCTTCCTTTTGAATATCACCATGGGAGGAAGTTTCTGGCCATTAGCATGGCAAGCTAGAACCACAGTGAAGGATGACTTCTCATTCCCTGTGGTGCGAATATTCACCGTACGTGCTCCCGTTGTATCCACAGTGCGGTTCACAGGAATATCAAAAGTCAGTGGAACCTCGTCCATGTTGATAATGTGCTCTGGCCGGATCTTTTTTTACTTCAAGACAGACTCCTAAAGCAGATTTTAGAAAAAGGCTCTGCTTACCTTGTTTTTGTTTGGCCACTCGTGAGTCTGTCCAGAAGAGTGTAAGAGGTGTCCAATTCTCAGCGTGTCGCCCGGACGAGCCCCCAATTTGTTGCGTTTTGGACCAGTTGTTCCTCCCAGGGAATTCAAGTCACAATTCGCTCCCAAGTTCTTTCCGACACTTAAAGCTGAGTTGAAAAACCACCAGAGACAGAATAGGTATTTTGTTGTATATTCTCAAAGCTTTGCCAATATACATTTTGATTGAGACCAGTCTAACCCTCGAACATTCTCTCGCGCACACCCCAAAATGGTCTGTCTTCCCAACGCCAAAAACCTCTCTTTCCTTCCCCCTCCCTAGCCAAAACAAAATGCTAGACAAAACACATTCCAAAGAACTTAAGGGCAACACACACAGTATACTTGCTGACAGAGCATCAAGAGAAGAAATGGAAGAAGTACAACTTAAATTCGGATATATGTAAATATCTGCCTCCGACAACACCCGTCCATTTTCCTGTAACGTCACATAGTGATGCCAACACCAACAAACATGGCGGATAAAACAGCAAGCTATAGCGACATTAGCTCGGAATCAGACTCGGATTTCAGCGGCTTAAGCGATTCAACAGATTACGCATGTATTGAAACGGATGGTTGTAGTGTGGAGGCAGGTAGCGAAAACGAAATTGAAGAAGAAACTGAAGCTATTGAGCCATATCGGTTTGAACCGTATGCAAGCGAAACCGACGAAAACGACACGGGAGAAAGCGAGGACGAATTCGGCGATCGCCTTCTAACCAACGATTGGTATGTGTTTGTTTGGCATTAAAGGAAACTAACAACTATGAACTAGGTTTACAGCATATGAAATACATTTGGCAACAACAGGCACTTTGAGAGTGCAGACAGCCCAGTTTTCATCAATTAATATATTCTGTAGACATACCCTCATGTCAGCAGGCCAGGGAAGCTAGGGTCGATATTCTTCTCTTGATCATCTTCGGTGGCATAAGGGACGGTGTGAGCCAAGATATGTGGGCCAGGTATGTGGGCTTTGTACCGAGGATGTCGTTGTGGCTTGTGCAGCCCTTTGAGACACTTGTGATTTAGGGCTATATAAATAAAGATTGATTGATTGATTGAAGACATCCAGGGGGTTTAGCTCGCTCGTCTACGGGAACAAACTGCCGCCATTGCTTGCCGTGCTACTGAGGTCCTTTGTCCCTGAATTGCTCACACACTCCGGCAGATTCAATGGGGGTCTGGCGGCAGATTTCTTTGACTTTATCGTTGGAAATGCATCTGCTTTGAGTGTCGCAGGATATCCACACATTCTTGCCATCTCTGTCGGAGCATAGCTTTCGTCGGTAAAGTGTGCGGAACAAACGTCCAATTTCTTGCCACTTTCGCATCTTTGGGCCACTGGTGCAACTTGAATCCGTCCCTGTTGGTGTTGTTACACCCTCCGACAACACACCGACGAGGCATGATGTCTCCAAGGTACGGAAAACAGTCGAAAAAACGGAAAATAACAGAGCTGATTTGACTCGGTGTTTGAGAAAATGGCGGATTGCTTCCTGATGAGCGAATATTTAATTCGCCCAAATTCACCCATTTAGAGTTCGGAAATCGGTTAAAAAAATATATGGTCTTTTTTTCTGCAACATCAAGGTATATATTGACGCTTACATAGGTCTGGTGATAATGTTCCCCTTTAAAGATCTAAAACAATTATTTGGGAATGTCCGGCGGGCCAGATTGAAAAGCTTAACAGGGCCGCATGTGGCCCCCGGGCCTTAATTCGCCCAGGTCTGTTCTAGCGCATGCAGAGGTGGATGAAGCTCCTGGATGCTACTTCACATGCTGCTGCTCCCTGCTAATTAGATAACTTGTGTACCCGGCGTGTATTGGACTGGATTAAATAGAGGTGTTAATTGGAGCTTTTACGACAATGCGATAGTTTTTTCAATAGTCTGCCAACAGAACAAGACGCCGTCTTCTAAACTAGATATCCTCCTGAGAACCAGCGTCCTCCACAGTGGACATTAGCATGTTGTATCTCTTTTTCTTTTTTTATTCTTTTAACAAAAGACCGAAAACAGTTGCCCACTCTAAAGGACGCTCGTTGTCATTAGGATATATAGAAAGTAGGGGTGTAACGGTACGTGTATTTGTATTGAACCGTTTCGGTACGGGGGTTTTGGTTCGGTTCGGAGGTGTACCGAACGAGTTTCCACACGGACATATTCCTTCTGCCTGTCTCTGTCAGTCCTCTACACAGCACCCAGCATTGTCCCACCCACACAACCATCTGATTGGTTACAAACAGAGTGGTAACAGCCAATCAGCAGTGCGTATTCAGAGCGCATGTAGTCAGTGCAGTTGTGTTGTGGCTGTTTGTTGTTGTGTTGTGGCGTAAAGTCGTTGTGTTGTTGTGGCGTTTGCATTTGTTGTGACATCTGCAATTGTTTTGGGACTGTAAGTCATTTGGCATTATCATCTGTTGTGGCGTAAAGTTGTTGTGTTGTGGCGTAAAGCTGTTGTGTTGTGGCTGTTTGTTGTTGTTTTGTGGTGTTAAGTTGTTGTTTTGTGGCTCAATGTTGTTGTGTTGTGGCTTAAAGTGGTTGTGTTGTGGCTTAAAGTTGTTGTGTTGTGGCTCAATGTTGTTGTGTTGTGGCTCAATGTTGTGTTGTGGCTTAAAGTTGTTGTGTTGTGGCTTAATGTTGTTGTGTTGTGGCGTACAGTTGTGTTGTGACTTTGTGTTGTGGGGTAAAGTTGTTGTGTTGTGGCTGTTTGTTGTTGTGTTGTGGCGTAAAGTCGGTGTGTTGTTGTGTTGTGGCGTTTGCATTTGTTGTGACATCTGCAATTGTTTTGGGACTGTAAGTCATTTGGCATTATCATTTGTTGTGGCGTAAAGTTGTTGTGTTGTGGCGTAAAGCTGTTGTGTTGTGGCTTTATGTTGTTGTGTTGTGGCTGTTTGTTGTTGTTTTGTGGTGTTAAGTTGTTGTTTTGTGGCTCAATGTTGTTGTGTTGTGGCTTAAAGTGGTTGTGTTGTGGCTTAAAGTTGTTGTGTTGTGGCTCAATGTTTTTGTGTTGTGGCTTAATGTTGTTGTGTTGTGGCGTACAGTTGTGTTGTGACATCTGCAATTGTTTTGGGACTGTAAGTCATTTGGCATTATCATTTGTTGTGGCGTAAAGTTGTTGTGTTGTGGCGTAAAGCTGTTGTGTTGTGGCTTTATGTTGTTGTGTTGTGGCTGTTTGTTGTTGTTTTGTGGTGTTAAGTTGTTGTTTTGTGGCTCAATGTTGTTGTGTTGTGGCTTAAAGTGGTTGTGTTGTGGCTTAAAGCTGTTCTGTTGTGGCTCAATGTTTTTGTGTTGTGGCTTAAAGTTGTTGTGTTGTGGCTTAATGTTGTTGTGTTGTGGCGTACAGTTGTGTTGTGACTTTGTGTTGTGGGGTAAAGTTGTTGTGTTGCGGCTGTTTGTTGTTGTGTTGTGGCGTAAAGTCGGTGTGTTGTTGTGTTGTGGCGTTTGCATTTGTTGTGACATCTGCAATTGTTTTGGGACTGTAAGTCATTTGGCATTATCATTTGTTGTGGCGTAAAGTTGTTGTGTTGTGGCGTAAAGCTGTTGTGTTGTGGCTTTATGTTGTTGTGTTGTGGCTGTTTGTTGTTGTTTTGTGGTGTTAAGTTGTTGTTTTGTGGCTCAATGTTGTTGTGTTGTGGCTTAAAGTGGTTGTGTTGTGGTTTGAAGTTGTTGTGTTGTGGCTCAATGTTTTTGTGTTGTGGCTTAAAGTTGTTGTGTTGTGGCTTAATGTTGTTGTGCCTACCCTAACCCAGTACAGTTTCCACACGGACATATTAAGTAGCGTAACGCACGTTGTGTAAACAATGCACACCGAGGCACAACACACGGCATGCTAGCAGCTAACGGGCTAGGATAGACTGACCATACGTCCTCTTTTCACCGGACATGTCCTCTTTTGCGGAGCTGTCAGGGCGGAGTTTCTTAAATGCCTCAAATGTCCGGCATTTTGAGTTAGGGTTGCGTGTATTTTCAATGTACGTTCAGGGTTAAGAAGGGGTTAAAAACAAAACAGCATTGGTGAGGGAGGGGCAGAGACAGAGAGAGAGAGAGAGTTATGATAAACGCGCATGCGTCGCCAGGCTCTGCTTTTTATCCATAGATTTATCACATTTAATTTTTTATTATCTATAGCAGGGGTGTCAAAAGTGTGCCCCGGAGGCCATTTGCGGCCCACAGCTAATGTTTTAAAGGCCCACAGCACATTCTAAAAATACTATTAAAATAAACAAAAACATAACAAAAGTGAAATAAAAAAGCTTAAAGGTTAAATGTCATTTAGAAAAAGTTGCAATGTTGACTAATAAAACAAAGCTGTTTTTTTTTGTTTTTTTTCAAACAGTCATTGCTCAAAACATAATATTGAATCAAAATCAATGTTATTATGAATTATTGACCTATCCAAGGTTCCCATTACTTCACATCAAATATTCCACTAAGAAAAATATTTTTGGTGGAAGATTTTGCAAATTTGGTAAATAAATAACCCAAAAAATGTATATTTTGTTGTTTTCTTACTGTACCGAAAATGAACCGAACCGTGACCTCTAAACCGAGGTACGTACCGAACCGACATTTTTGTGTACCGTTACACCCCTAAAATATATACATGTTGTTTTGTTTACTTGGGACCACAATTTACTACTCAGCGACTACGTCGACATGCTGTCCGTCTACGAGAAAAAGGGAATTCCTGTTTTTTTTTTTGTGTATGTTGTGTCTGCGCACAAATGTTCATTCCAAAACAAACTGTGTTGAAAGTACCTCAGGGAGTTTTTTTGTTTTTCTTCAACTTTTGTACTTGTGTGGACGTGATGTAACATCGTCACACGATCTATGACTCAGGAAGAACAGAGCCACCCTGAGCCTGACTTTTCAGAGACCAAAAAAGTTGTGGAAGTTAACAGTAGGACATCTGCCTTACTTAAAGGAGCTATATGTAATATGTGGCCAGAAATGGTCATGCAATTACGGTCACAGATACGCAGCCAAATCCAGCTCTATCAACTGGGCTACTCCAAGGAACTTCAAACTTCCACTGCCTCTTACTAGGTGTAGGACCATAATACCTGAATAGACAAGCGTTTTGTCAATAACATATCTCTAACCAACACATTTCACACAGAAATTAGGCAATTTTCAGGAAGAAGTACACCATACCTGTGTACAAAATCACAACAAATTGCAATCATATGGTTATTGTCAGCACTATCAGAAAACAGAGACTAAAACCAACTACAACCAACAGTAACAATGGTTGTACTGGTGAAAATAAGCTTAGCAGCCTAATGTACGCCCAAAACTAAAGAGGAGACATTTTGCCAAGGTATGCCTATAGGCTACACCAGGGGTCGGCAACCCGCGGCTCCGGAGCCGCATGCGGCTCTTTGATCAGTCTGATGCGGCTTGCCGACCCCCCCCCGCCCGATTTTACCGGGAGACTTCCGGATTTCAGTGCCTCTTGCAGAAAACTCCCGGGATTAATATTCTCCGATTTTCACCCTTACATTAATAATAAGGGCGCGCCATGATGGTACAGCATTTAGCGCCCTTTACAATCTGTATAAACAGCGTGCCAACCCAGCCTCTTGTTATATGCATCTTCTACTTGCACACGCAAGTGACAGCAAGGCATACTTGGTCAACAGCCACACAGGTTAAACTGACGGTGACCATATAAAACAACTTTAACACTCTTACTAATAATGCGCCACACTTTGAACCAAAACCGAACAAGAATGACAAACACATTCCGGGAGAACATCTGCACCTAAACACAACATAAACACAACAGAACAAATACCCAGAATCCCATGCAGCCCTGACTATTCCGGGCTACGTTATACACCCCTGCTACCACCAAACCCCGCCCCCACCCCAACCCTGCTCCCTCACACATCAACCCCCTCTGTGCGTCGGTTGAGGTGAAGAGTTAGGGCTGCATGGGATTCTGGGTATTTTTTCTGTTGTGTTACGGTGCAGATGTTCTCCCGAAATGTGTTTGTCATTCTTGTTTGGTGTGGGTTCACAGTGTGGCGCATTATTAGTAAGAGTGTTAAAGTTTTTTTTATACCGCGACCGTCAGTCTAACCTGTGTGGTTGTTGACCAAGTACGCCTTGCTTTGTGCTATGTATAAAACAGGGGTCTCAGACACGATGCCCACACCTTTTTATGGAATTTTTAAGCTAGTGCGACACGCGGTTTTTAAATGAATAGCGGTTGTCAGCGTCATGCGTGCCGTGATAGTACAGCATATAGCGCCCACTACAATCAACGTGCCTGATCAGCCACATGTTGAATGGGGATTCCGCTTGCTCACGCAAGTGACAGCAAGGCATACTTGGTCAACAGCCACACAGGTTACACTGACGTGACCATATAAAACAACTTTAACACTCTTACTAATAATGCGCCACACTTTGAACCAAAACCGAACAAGAATGACAAACACATTCCGGGAGAACATCTGCACCTTAACACAACATAAACACAACAGAACAAATACCCAGAATCCCATGCAGCCCTGACTCTTCCGGGCTACGTTATACACCCCTGCTACCACCAAACCCCGCCCCCACCCCAACCCTGCTCCCTCACACATCAACCCCCTCTGTGCGTCGGTTGAGGTGAAGAGTTAGGGCTGCATGGGATTCTGGGTATTTGTCCATGTTGTGTTACGGTGCAGATGTTCTCCCGAAATGTGTTTGTCATTCTTGTTTGGTGTGGGTTCACAGTGTGGCGCATTATTAGTAAGAGTGTTAAAGTTTTTTTTATACCGCGACCGTCAGTGTAACCTGTGTGGTTGTTGACCAAGTATGCCTTGCTTTGTGCTATGTATAAAACAGGGGTCTCAGACACGATGCCCACACCTTTTTATGGAATTTTTAAGCTAGTGCGACACGCGGTTTTTAAATGAATAGCGGTTGTCAGCGTCATGCGTGCCGTGATAGTACAGCATATAGCGCCCACTACAATCAACGTGCCTGATCAGCCACATGTTGAATGGGGATTCCGCTTGCTCACGCAAGTGACAGCAAGGCATACTTGGTCAACAGCCACACAGGTTACACTGACGGTGACCATATAAAACAACTTTAACACTCTTACTAATAATGCGCCACACTTTGAACCAAAACCGAACAAGAATGACAAACACATTCCGGGAGAACATCTGCACCTTAACACAACAGGACAAACACCCAGAATCTCATGCAGCCCTGACTCTTCCGGGCTACGTTATACACCCCTGCTACCTCCAAACCCCCCCCCCCCCCCCCCCCCTCTGTGCGTCGGTTGAGGTGGGCGGGGTTTGGTAGCGGGGGTGTATAATGTAGCCCGGAAGAGTTAGGGCTGCATGGGATTCTGGGTATTTGTCCTGTTGTGTTTATGTTGTGTTACGGTGCAGATGTTCTCCCGAAATGTGTTTGTCATTCTTGTTTGGTGTGGGTTCACAGTGTGGCGCATTATTAGTAAGCGCCATTCGTTTAAAACCCGCGTGCCGTACCAGCTTTCAAATCCCATATAAAAGTGTGGGCATCGTGTCTGAGAACCCCTGGTTTAGCAAAAAAAAACTTTGTATACAGTGGTAATTAACATAAAATTTCAAAAAAATTTTGCGGCTCCCATTGTTTTCTATAATTTGCGAAACTGGTCAAAATGGCTCTTTGACTGGTAAAGGTTTTAGGAGCTAAGCACCATCACACTAAGCATTCGTTGCACGAACATACTAGACTGTATTGGACAATATAGTTTACATACTAAATGTCCATTTCCATTTATTACAAGTAATAAGAAAACATAAATGCCTGACTTACCTATCTAGGAGGAAATTAGCGAGTTTGGCAACAGATGAAAAAATATTTTCCATCTTTCCAAGGCATCCTCGTTTTGTCCCTGGCTTTGGCATGAATAAGTTGAGAATCGTAACAACGCCTTTTAGATTTACTAAGGTCTGACATGTTTAGTAACTTTACCAGTGGCGGTGCGTAACTGGCAACCTAGATGTAACACACTCACAGACTTTCTAATTGGTCAAACTGTAGCGGGCGGGACGTCAAAATGAAAATAATAAGATTTCGGGGCTGTGAATCTAATTTTGAAATGAGCATCTCCCAGCTGAACTACTGTTAAAAGTTAGAGGTATTGAAAGGGGAAGATAACATGATTTATTAATGCCGTTTGACATACCAGGGCCATTTAATGATGACTTGACATTAAATTATTACATATGACTCCTTTTTAATATTAGTTGTGGACATACTTGCCAACCTTGAGACCTCCGATTTCGGGAGGTGGGGGTAGGGGCGTGGTCGGGGGTGGGGCGGTGCGTGGTTGGGGGCGTGGTTAAGAGGGGAGGAGTATATTGACAGCTAGAATTCACCAAGTCAAGTATTTCATACGTATATATATATATATATATATATATATATATATGTATGTGTGGGAAAAAAATCACAAGACTATTTCATCTCTACAGGCCTGTTTCATGAGGGGGGGTACCCTCAATCATCAGGAGATTTTAATGGGAGCATTCACATACCATGGTTTATATAGGGCACAGAGTGGGTGGGTACAGGCTGGCGTAGGGGCGTGGTGATTGGCTCATGTGTTACCTAGGAGGTGTTTCCGTCTGTGGCGGCATGCTGTTACAATTTCGCTGCGCTTGTTGAGGGATGACAGGTCTGGACGGTAAATAATAAACAGTTTCTCTTTCAAGCATAGGTTGCATCTTTTATTACCACTATTGTAAGTAATAGTGGTAATAAGTAAGTAATAGTGGTAATAAGTAAGTAATAGTGGTAATAAAAGATGCAACCTATGCTTGAAAGAGAAACTGTTTATTATTTACCGTCCAGACCTGTCATCCCTCAACAAGCGCAGCGAAATTGTAACAGCATGCCCCCTCATGAAACAGGCCTGTAGAGATGAAATAGTCTTGTGATTTTTTTCCCACACATACATATATTGCGCTCTACTACGGTATCGAGCACTATTTTTTGGATAACCTTATTAAGACATATATATATATATATATATATATATATATATATGAAAATATGCAAACAAAACTGTGTTTAGATAATTGATACTTCAAACTTGCATGAATAAATATTAAGGAATATAACATAACTTGGCTTCTGAGAGTTTCAAAATGTAATGAATAAAATGCTAAAGTTGTCGATAAACAAGCAATTATTTTAATTAATAAATATGGTCATTTTAAATGAATTATTATGATAATTTAAAATCAATTATTTCAAATATGTTTATTTTAATGTATAATTCTATGGCTGGATGTAGTAAGGAGTCAGGAAAAAATACAAATAAAAATACAATTAATTTTGATGTTTTTAGCAAAATATAGTAAAAATGTATTTAGTTGTTTTTTTTAAATTAATAAATATATTTATTTTTAGGTAAGATAAACATAATAATACAATTTATCTCTAGTCTGGATGATTTAGTTCTTGTCCCGTCATGAAAAAAGGCTGTCCTCACTCAGGTCCGCATGGAGCTGGAGGGGGCGTGGCCTCCAGCTCCGGCTGAAAATCGGGAGATTTTCGGGAGAATATTTGTCCCCGGGAGGTTTTCGGGAGAGGCACTGAATTTCGGGAGTCTCCCGGAAAATTTGGGAGGGTTGGCAAGTATGGTTGTGGAGTACCACAAGGATCGGTCCTTGGACCTTTACTGTTTCTCATGTACGTCAATGATATCACAATGGTTTCCAAACTGATAAAGTGTATTATTTGGGGACGACACAACCTTATTTTATTCAGGGCAAAATATTAAAGAGGTGGTGGAAAATAAATGTATCAAAATCAAAAGTAAATAGATTGTCTTTGAATACTAGTAAAACTAAATGTATGATTATTTGTAGTTGAACACAAGAGATCGAGTTTTTGGGTGTTACGATCGATGCAAATTTGTCATGGAAATTACATATAAATGATAAAAAGGTTAAAATATCTAAAACTATTGCTATTTTACACAAAGTGAAGGAATTGCTAAATCAAAAAGCATTGAATATTTTGTATAATTGTTCCATATCTAACATACTGTGTAGACGTGCAGGGTAACATATTTAAACCCAATCTTCCTTTTGCATAAGAGAGTCGTAAGAATCAGTACTGGAAATGCATACAGGGAACCCCACAAATCCAACATTCAAAAAGTTATTGCAATATCATGAACTGGTAGAGTATAATATCCCAAACATCCTATATAAATAAAGCAAATGCAACATTTTCTACATTCAAAACAGATTTTTAAAAAGAGAACGTAATTATAATCTGAGATCTTTAATACCGTATTTTCCGCACCATAAGGCGCCCTAGGTTAAAAGCCGCGCCTTCAATGAACGGCATATTTCAAAACTTTGTCCACCTATAAGCCGCCCCGTGTTATAAGCCGCATCTAACTGCGCTAAAGGAATGTCAAAAAAACAGTCAGATAGGTCAGTCAAACTTTAATAATATATTAAAAACCAGCGTGATGTGGGCGCGCATGGAGTCGTATATCAACATGGACGGAGCTGCGTGAAAAAAGCCACCCGGCCTCTTCGCGTAAACTTACCTTAACCACTCGCTCATCTTTTCTTCATCCATCCATCCCTTCGAGTTAGCTTTTATGATGACGCCGGCTGGAAAGGTCTCTTTTGGCAAGGTCTTCCTTTTGAATATCACCATGGGTGGAAGTTTCTGGCCATTAGCATGGCAAGCTAGAACCACAGTGAAGGATGACTTCTCATTCCCTGTGGTGCGAATATTCACCGTGCGTGCTCCCGTTGTATCCACAGTGCGGTTCACAGGAATATCAAAAGTCAGTGGAACCTCGTCCATGTTGATAATGTTCTCTGGCCGGATCTTTTTTTCAGCTATCTTGTTTTTACAATATGCACGGAAAGTAGCCAGCTTTTCTTGAAAGTCTTTAGGCAGTTGCTGTGAAATAGTAGTCCGTGTGCGGATGGAGAGATTGCGTCTTTTCATGAACCGGAAACCTGTCGCTTAGTAGGAGCCATTTTGTGGTCTTTACAGATGTAAACACACAAAGGAAATGAAACGTAATATCCGCGCGCTTCTTCTTCTTCTACCGGGGCGGGTGGTTGCTTACAGTAGAAGAAGAAGCGCTTCCTCTTCTATGGGGGCGGGTGCTTACCTTGGCGGTTGCTTGCGTAGAAGAAGAAGCACTTCCTCTTCTACGGGGAAAAAAAGATGGCGGCTGTTTACCGTAGTTGCGAGACCGAAACTTTATGAAAATGAATCTTAATATTAATCCATATATAAAGCGCACCGGGTTATAAGCCGCACTGTCAGCTTTTGAGTAAATTTGTGGTTTTTAGGTGCGGCTAATAGTGCGGAAAATACGGTAAATCTAGTTTTAAAACAGTGACAATGGAAATAAGTATTTCAATCAGAGGTGTTAGTTTATGGAACACACAAAGTAAAAAATCAAGAAGATGAAAAGATATGACTGAGTAAAATTATGTCGTTATTATTGGTTTAATTGTTGTATAATGAAAATATGGCTTTGTAGTCGCCAACATTGAAAGTCAATTGTTGTATTTGTGAAAATAGGGGTCATATACCAGTATACGTTTTTAACTTTTCATTCATAATTTACTTTAATTAGGGCCCGCATGGCCCATTGTATAAGGACTCCCAAAGGGAGTCCTTATACAATGGGACATAAGGACCTATTGAATTTGTAAGGTTTTATTCTTTATTCTTCCGCCGCCACATTAAACTGTAATTTGACCCACTTAACATGCTTCAAAACTCACCATATTTGACCCACACATCAGGACCTGCAAAAATTACGTAAAAAAAAAAAAAAACGAACCCCAAAACTCAAAATTGCGCTCTAGCGCCCCCTAGGGAAAAAAAAAACTAGACTGCCTATATCTCCCACTAGGAAGATCGGAGAGACATGAAACAAAAACCTGTATGTAGGTCTGACTTAGACCTAGTTTTCATAATTGTATATCATCGGGCAGAAATCAACAGGAAGTTGGCAATTCCCCCTTCAAGACAAAAAAGTACTAAAAACAGTCACTTTTGCCTCTTTGAGCTGTAATTTGACCCCCTTAACATGCTTCAAAACTCACCAAACTGAACACACACATCAGGACTGGCAAAAATTGCGATCTAATAAAAAAACCTAACCCCAAATCTCAAAATTGTGCTCTAGCGCAATTTTTTAACGCACAAAAAACTGCTCCTCGGATGAAAAAACTGACAAAACTGCCTGTAACTCCCACTGGGAAGGTCGGAGAGACATGAAACAAAAACCTCTATGTAGGTCTCACTTAGACCTACATTTCATAAATTGACAACCCCCAGCAAAAATCAACAGGAAGTTTGCTATTCCCCCTTCAAAACAAATTTTTTGTAAAAACCGGTCACCTTCCTTCAAAAACTATCTCCTCTGAGCGCGTTTGTCGTTTCGGCTTCAAACTAACACAGGAGAGAGATTAAACCCTTGTGTATAAAATTACAGAACAGCGTTTTAATACCTGCTCCGGTTTTGATTTTATGACCCTTCAAAGACCAGCTGCGCTGATGCTGCTGCGCTGCTGTTTTTTTAAGATGGCTGCTTAAAAGCAGGAAGCACCAACGTGCCCACACAATGCAGACAAGGTAGGTACACTAGACAAAAGTCTTGGGACACTTCAGACTAAAAGTACACAAAAGTATTGGGACACTTAGGACTATCACTGGACAAAAGTATTGGGACATTTAGGACTAGCACCTGCCAAATATGCGGGCCCGACCAATGCTGCTTGCAGCTTTAATTTTATGTTGATTTTTGTATTGTCCTTCCTTTGTTTGATTTTTTTTTTTATAAATG
This sequence comes from Nerophis lumbriciformis, assembly GCF_033978685.3. NCBI lineage: Eukaryota > Metazoa > Chordata > Actinopteri > Syngnathiformes > Syngnathidae > Nerophis > Nerophis lumbriciformis. Next base: position 4,949,383 of record NC_084574.2, on the reverse strand, counting down.
AACTGAACTGGTCGATACAATCTGCTTCAGATTTAACAACAGGACAGAAGGCAATTCAGCAAAATGACTTTTATTCCAATAATCCACTTTTTGTCACCCTCCCCCCCACAAAATGTTGTTTCTAATTAAAAAGGCATCATTATGAAAATAAACAAAGGGTGTGTTTTTGCTCTGGTGTGTAAACGTTGGTGGTGATGATGATGATGATGATGATGTCAAGGCTTCAGCTGGATCTGTTCGATTGGCAGTTGAAGTTGGGTTGGATTACGTAAGCGTTTTAAATCGTCCTCCACCTGCAACACAGTCACATGACTCTTATGTCTATTGTATGTATATCTTCTTTTTCTCAAGTGTGTGTCTCGATTCTCATTAAAAACCGCAGAGTGGGCGTGGCTTGTCGAGAAGAACTTTATGAAATTGATGTGAGGCAGTTATGACTAAGCCCTATAAACTCTGCCTAGCAACAAGTGGCCACGGATCATGTGTGATGCCTGCAGGAAATGAAATGTATTGCCGGCTTGCTAAATCCAATGGTTAACTACATACATTGCTTTCGGAAGTTGCAATGCAATTTAAAAAAAATCCTTAAATCAGTTTGGTTTCTGGAACAACTTTTGCCACAAGCAAGCTGTTAAAAAAACTGTTGCCATCTTTACAGGCAATTTTTCAGTAACATTTTAGCATTCTTTACAGCAATACATTTGTCAAAAGAAGTGAACTAGTAATGTGCGTACATACAAAAAACATGTAAAAGTGAAAAGAAGCTAACTGCTACTAAAAGCAAAATGGTAACATTTTGTTTTTTGTGACTTTAGAGCACAGTATATTTACAGTATATTTGTATATATATATATATATATATATATACTTATATAGATCTCTATATATATATATGTGTATATATATCTATATCTCTATATATACATATATAGATCTCTCTATATATATACATATATATATATATATATATATGTATGTATGTGTATATATATATATATGTATATACAGGTAAAAGCCAGTAAATTAGAATATTTTGAAAAACTTGATTTATTTCAGTAATTGCATTCAAAAGGTGTAACTTGTACATTATATTTACTCATTGCACACAGACTGATGCATTCAAATGTTTATTTCATTTAATTTTGATGATTTGAAGTGGCAACAAATGAAAATCCAAAATTCCGTGTGTCACAAAATTAGAATATTACTTAAGGCTAATACAAAAAAGGGATTTTTAGAAATGTTGGCCAACTGAAAAGTATGAAAATGAAAAATATGAGCATATACAATACTCAATACTTGGTTGGAGCTCCTTTTGCCTCAATTACTGCGTTAATGCGGCGTGGCATGGAGTCGATGAGTTTCTGGCACTGCTCAGGTGTTATGAGAGCCCAGGTTGCTCTGATAGTGGCCTTCAACTCTTCTGCGTTTTTGGGTCTGGCATTCTGCATCTTCCTTTTCACAATACCCCACAGATTTTCTATGGGGCTAAGGTCAGGGGAGTTGGCGGGCCAATTTAGAACAGAAATACCATGGTCCGTAAACCAGGCACGGGTAGATTTTGCGCTGTGTGCAGGCGCCAAGTCCTGTTGGAACTTGAAATCTCCATCTCCATAGAGCAGGTCAGGAGCAGGAAGCATGAAGTGCTCTAAAACTTGCTGGTAGACGGCTGCGTTGACCCTGGATCTCAGGAAACAGAGTGGACCGACACCAGCAGATGACATGGCACCCCAAACCATCACCCAACCATGCAAATTTTGCATTTCCTTTGGAAATCGAGGTCCCAGAGTCTCGAGGAAGACAGGAGAGGCACAGGATCCACGTTGCCTGAAGTCTAGTGTAAAGTTTCCACCATCAGTGATGGTTTGGGGTGCCATGTCATCTGCTGGTGTCGGTCCACTCTGTTTCCTGAGATCCAGGGTCAACGCAGCCGTCTACCAGCAAGTTTTAGAGCACTTCATGCTTCCTGCTGCTGACCTGCTCTATGGAGATGGAGATTTCAAGTTCCAACAGGACTTGGCGCCTGCACACAGCGCAAAATCTACCCGTGCCTGGTTTACGGACCATGGTATTTCTGTTCTAAATTGGCCCGCCAACTCCCCTGACCTTAGCCCCATAGAAAATCTGTGGGGTATTGTGAAAAGGAAGATGCAGAATGCCAGACCCAAAAACGCAGAAGAGTTGAAGGCCACTATCAGAGCAACCTGGGCTCTCATAACACCTGAGAAGTGCCAGAAACTCATCGACTCCATGCCACGCCGCATTAACGCAGTAATTGAGGCAAAAGGAGCTCCAACCAAGTATTGAGTATTGTACATGCTCATATTTTTCATTTTCATACTTTTCAGTTGGCCAACATTTCTAAAAATCCCTTTTTTGTATTAGCCTTAAGTAATATTCTAATTTTGTGACACACGGAATTTTGGATTTTCATTTGTTGCCACTTCAAATCATCAAAATTAAATGAAATAAACATTTGAATGCATCAGTCTGTGTGCAATGAATAAATATAATGTACAAGTTACACCTTTTGAATGCAATTACTGAAATAAATCAAGTTTTTCAAAATATTCTAATTTACTGGCTTTTACCTGTGTATATATATATACACATTTGAAATTGTGGTATAGTATTTTCCTGGATTTTTCCCATTAAAAAAACAGCACAGACTACACCGTTTACCAATTCCCCCAAATAATGATAATGAGTAGTCTAATGGGAGGTTAAACATCTCCCTGCTGATTTGTACTGTTAGCATTTAGCTCCAAGGGTCCTATTAAAATGCGACTGCATGTCAACGCAAACGATGACCTAACAAACAAACCTGAGCCAGCTCGTCTTTAAGTTTGTTGTACTTCCCCACGTTGAACTTCTTGTTGCCGGCCCTCTTGTAGAAGTAGTTGAGGAATTGTCTGTCTTCAGCGTTTGTATAAGCATAATCCTGGAAAAGAAGTGAAAAGATTGAGAAGAAAATTCAAAACGAAGAGCAAGGTAAAGGGGAGGGTGTTTCTCTCGCCTGCTTGGTGAGGACGAAGTAGGCGAACGCGCCCATGCTGGTGGCGTAGGTGACGAAGTAAGTGACGGGCTCCATGACGTCCCATGAGTACACCCACCAGGTGAGCCAGGCCAGAGCCCCTCCCTGCACCGACAGCAGGGCCAAACCCACCCAAATGGTCTGGGATGTTAGAAGTGTGGCCTTTTGGGACAGCTGAGCCTTCAACTGCAAAAGTAGCGTGTTAGCTAAGAGAGAATATGCACTAATAGTACACTTGGACTCTGGTGCACCTCCTCCAAAGGGGACAACTCCTGTTTGAGGCTGTCCAGTCTCTCCAGCAGTTGGCGCTCTTTCAGCATGTGGTGTTCAGGCAAGTGGAGGGCCGTGTGCAGAAGTTGCACCACGTGCTTCATGTCGTCCAGCTGCAGGGCATGCTCGCTCGACTTGTTGACTGCAACATTGCCAAAAAGTATTTTTGTTTCAGCAAGTCATTTTCTTTTCGACACTCGAGTCACAATGGAATCCGTAATGTTTTTTTAAATGTACGCTCCCATTTGATAAGTCCTTGTTTGACGTAATTGTTTGACAAGTAGCTTGCTAAATTTTTTTTACCTAGAAAATTATTTTTTACCTTAAATCATTTTTTACCTTGAAAATTTCTTTACCGTGAAATTTCTTTTTACCTTGAAAATAATTTTTTACCTTGAAAAAAAAAATTTACCGTGAAAATTTTTTTTTACCTTAAAATTGTATTTTACCTTGCAAATCATTTTTAACTTTGAAAAAAAATTTGACCTTGAAAAAAATTTTACCTTAAAATTTTTTTTTAACCTAGAAAATAATTTTTTACCTTGAAAATAATTTTTTACCTTGAAAAAAAAAATTTACCTTGAAAATTTTTTTTTACCTTGAAAATCATTTTTTACCTTGAACATTTTTTTTTACCTTGAAAATCATTTTTTACCTTGAAAATTTTTTTTACCTTGAAACATTTTTTTTACCTTGAAAATACTTTTACCTTCAAAATCATTTTTGACCTTGAAAAAAAAAATGTACCTTGAAAATGTTTTTTTACCTTAAAAAAAATGTTTTACCTTAAAATTTTTTTTTACCTTAAAAATCATTTTTTACCTTAAATTTTTTTTTAACCTTAAAAATCATTTTTTACCTTAAATTTTTTTTACCTTGAACATTTTTTTTACCTTGAAAATCATTTTTTACCTTGAAAATCATTTTTTACCTTGGAAAAAAATGTTACCTTGAAAAAAAAAATTTTCCTTAAAATTTTTTTTTACCTTGAAAAAATAAAAATTTACCTTGAAAATTTTTTTTTACCTTACTGCTAGCTCCGATATTTACGAAAATGGCTTTAGAGATTAAAGAAAACTCATTCCTTCCTCCAAATATGAACTCTGCCACGATCAGTCTCTTGCTAAAACCTGATAAAGACCCAACACTTCCATCCAGTTACCGGCCAATCTCCCTGATTAATGCTGATCTTAAAATTATCTGCAAAGTATTAGCTCAAAGATTAGAAAAAGTCACTCCATATATAGTACATCCTGATCAAACAGGTTTCATCAAAGAGAGACAATCGTCCAACAATGTTCGCCGTCTACTCAATGTGATAGACTATTCTGTTATTCATAATCTAAAAACAGCTGTTGTTTCATTAGATGCTGAAAAAGCATTTGATAGAGTGAACTGGAATTTTCTTCTAGCTACTCTACAGAAATTTGGATTTGGAGACTCATTTATAGAATGGATTAAGGTCCTATATAGTTTTCCTACAGCTTCGGTTAGAACGAACAGCCAAATATCTCCAAGGTTTAATCTTATGAGGGGCACAAGGCAAGGGTGTCCACTTTCTCCGTCACTGTTTGCTATATTTATTGAACCTCTTGCAACCGCTATTCGACAGCATGCAAATATTAAAGGCATCCATACCGCAACCGTTCATCATAAAATAAGCCTTTATGCTGATGATGTATTACTTTTCTTACAAAATCCACATTCTTCTCTTCAAGATACAATCTCACTTATCAATAAATTCAGTTCTATTTCAGATTACTCCATCAACTGGTCCAAATCTACTGTGTTACCAATTAATTTTGACTTTCAGAGCACCTCATCGATTCCACTGCATAAAGGGAACATTAAATACCTGGGAATCAATATTTCCTCCACATTGTCAGATCTGAATCGCTTGAATTACTCCCCAATCTTAAAATCGATTGAGGATGATCTGGCGCGTTGGAAAACACTGCCAATCTCACTTATGGGAAGGGTTTCTACCGTGAAAATGATGGTCTTGCCTAGGGTTAATTATCTATTTTCAATGATTCCAACCAAACCTTCTCAAATCTGGTTTAAGTCACTAGACTCACACATCAATCAGTTTCTTTGGAAGAGTAAACCAGCACGAATCAGCCTTAAAACTTTACAAAAACCCAAAGAACATGGGGGTCTAGAACTCCCAAACTTTTCCTATTATTTCCTTGCAAATAAACTACAATATATATTAAAATGGATCAATCCCACTTTATTAGATAGTTTATGGTTAGAGATTGAACAATCACTTAGCCAGGAGATCCCAATTTCTAACTTGCCCTTTATTAGCCAAATTCTCCGAAAACACAACTGCTTTAAAAGTATTAATATACGCACTACCTTAACAGCTTGGTGGGAGTTTTTGAAAATAACTGGGTCCCCGCTCACTCCATGCCAATTTACGCCTATTTGGAATAATCCTGATTTTCTTTTAAACAAGAAGCCATTGAACTTTCCAACATGGTATGATAAGGGAGTCGGATGCCTTGGGGATATCATCAATGCAAACAGTTTTATCTCTTTTAAAAGTTTAATAACACAATATGCAATCAATCCTAATAAATTTCTAGAATATATACAAATCAAATCTGTAATCAGCGCAAGATTCAACAAAACAACATGGGAAACTAATCCTACGACCGTTAAATTCTTCAAAACATCTGCCCCCAAAGCTTTATCCAAATTATATGCTCTCTTATCAAAAATAGATAACACAATAAGTATTCCAACTTCTAAATGGCACTCAGACGTATCAACAAGCTGTGACCCAGAATTCTGGAAACAAATATGCCTCAATACTACTCGTTTGATTAAGAATCCAAATGTACGACTGATTCAAAATACTTTACAGAATACATTACACCGGTCTAAGAATGTATAAAATGGGTTTAGCTGACTCTAACATCTGTGTACACTGCTCAGATAATAAGATAGATAATTACTTGCATTCAATGTGGTCCTGTGCTCCCGTGAGTAACTTTTGGCTTGGAGTGTGCGAGAACCTATCATTAGCGTTAGAGATTCCTATTCCCATCTCCCCCGCACTCTGCCTGTTGGGTGATCTCTCCGCAACTGATCTTGATATAAACAAAACATACCTCCTTATAAATGCGTTGGGCATCGCCAAGAAAACTATTCTCATAAATTGGAAATCAAAAAATAATTTATGTATAAACCTTTACAAAAACATTTTATTAGATTATGTAGTTATGGAAAGAATGTCTGCTGAATCAAACCAACAACTGACAGAATTCCGATCTCTTTGGGCACCGCTAATTAATTTTCTGACCTGACTCCCTTGGGGGCCGGGGCTGGGGCTCTGTCCCGGGGGTCTTGCTCCGTGGGTGGGGGGTCCTGGGTGCCGGGGGGGCCGTGTGCCGCGGGGTCGGGGGGCCTGGGGTGTGTTTCCTGGTTCCGGCCTGGCGGGCCGATCCGTGGGTGGTCTGGTGGCTGGGGGTGGGTGGAGGTGCCTAGGCGGGTGTTGGGGTGCGGGTGGGGCTGTGGGCGGCCGCCTTGGGTTGGTTGGGGGGGCTGTCCCTCCCGTGGGTGGTTGGGCGGGGGGTTGCGCCCGTGGGGCTGGGGTCTTGCCGCTGTCGGGCGGGGGTCGGCTCGTGCCCCGCTGGCTCCGGTTGTCCGTGGGCTTCCTCCTTCCCCTGGGGCGCGGGGCGGGGTCTGCCCGGGGTCGCCCTGCGCTGCGGCTGTGCGGGCCTGCCTGGTGCCGGGTTGGGGGGACTGCTTGCCTCCCTTGTTGGGGCCCCGGCGGTGCTGCCCGACTGCCCTGCGGGAGTCCCCCTCCTGTGTTTTACTCTGCCCTTATTTTTTTATTAATTTTATTTATTTATTTTAATTTATTTTATGTGTATATATATATATATATATATGTATGTATGTATGTGTATGTATGTATATGTATGTATGTATATATGTATGTATGTATGAATGTATGTATGTATGTATGTATATATGTATGTGTATGTATGTGTATATATATATATGTATGTGTGTATGTATGTATATATATATATATATATATATATATATATATTATTATTATTATTATTATTATTATTATTATTATTATTTATTTATTTATTTATTTTTTTAATCTATTTAATATATTTAACTTATTCTGTTAAATTATATATGGGTACGCGTGTATGTGGGTGTGTGTACGTTTGTATATATGTATGGTGAAATCTGTGTGTATGTATGTAGGTACATATGTATGTGTCGCTGCCCCGGTGTGTATTGCTGATCGCGGCGCCGGGTCTGCTGAGGTGCCGTGGCATGCCGGCTGTGGACGCAGGGCTGGGCCCTTATGGCTTTTTGCCGGATGGGATGCCTGGTGGGTGGTGGGCGGGGGGGGCCTGGACGTGCGGGAGGGGCTGCGGGGTTTGGTGGCGTTGGGCACTGTTGGCGACCAGGCCTCTTGTTTATTTTTATTTATTTTATTTTATTTAAAGGGTTTATTTTTTTTTTTTTTTTTTTTATTTTTTTTTTTATTTATTTTATTTTATTTTATTTTATTTATTTATTTATTTTTTGTGTGTGTTGTGTATGTATGTGTTTGTGTATATGTGGGCTTATGTATATGTGTGTGGGTGTATTAATGTGTATATATGTGTGGATGTGTATGTTTATATGTATATGCATACGTGTGGAAATGTGTGTATGTGTATGTATATGTATATGCATATATGTATGTGTGTATGTATGTGTATATGAATGTGTAGGTGTGTGCATGGGTGTGGATGTCCGGTGGCTCAATTGGCCTGGCTGTGGATGAGTTGGGGTAGGTGGGTTGGTGGCCTCGGTGGTAGCCGGGGGTGTGCGTTGTTGTGGTTTACGGGGTCGGTCGCTTTTTTGTTTTGGTTTCGGCGGCCGCGGGTGTTTACGCTGCGGACGGGCGGTGGTGGTGATGGTTGCTGCGGTGATACCAGCGGTTGGCATCGCTGTGTTGGGTTGGAGTGGTTGGGGGACTGTGGCTGGTGTCTGTGCGCTTGTGGGGTTGTGGGGATGGCTGGCGTTGGCTTGCCGGCTGGTTTGGGGGCTGGCAGGCGGACGGGATGCATTGGCTTCTTCCCCCGTTGGGGGGCTCCTTCCCCTGGCCGGGACTCGTATGGGCACGTTGCTGTGTGGATGGCCGGGATGCGGTGTTTGCATTGGGCGTGGGGGCTGTGCGGTTTCTCTGCGTTTGGTTGCCGGTATGGGCTCTGCAGGGTTGGGTTGGGGCGGGCGGGGGCTGGCTTTGTTTGGCGGGGGGAGGGGCTCGCGTGGCGTCACGTCAAAGTGGTCTGGTGTGGGTCACGGGCTGTGGCGGGGGGTGGCGGCCTCCTGGCCGTAGTTCCTGGTTGTCGGCCGCGTGGACTGGGGGGATGTCCGGGCCCTCTACTCCTCCTACTTATAGCGCACACAGTCACACATATATAGGACTTTGGGGATTGTCCTGCGGGGAGGCATGGCGGGGGGTTGAGGATGCCTCCAATGGGGCTCCAGTCCTCCTTTCTTGTCCCCTGCTCGTCCATCCCTCAATCTTAGCTGCATATTAGACACTTAGGATTTGGGGGGCTTGGTTTGGTTGGGACCCACCATGACCTTGATGTCCCCCAATTTTAATCGCATTATTAGTTCCCACAAGCATACATATCTCACTCACGCTACAGTACACACATCAATAGGGACTGGAGGTCGGCTGTAACGGCTGACCTCCTAATTTTAACTACACAGTAGACACTCTGGGGGCCTTGTACACATGCATGGGGGGTTTGGGGTTCGGCGCACCCCTCATTGCCTCGTCGGCCGGCGGGGACTGCGGTCTGGTGGCCTGCCAGGCTTTTATTCATTTATTATTGTTATATATATATTTTTAATTTTTAATGTATTTATTATTTTTATTTTTATTATTACTCATTTTTATTTTATTTTATTTTTTAAATTTTATTTTTTATTTTATTTTATTTTTTTTATTTTATTTCATTTTTTTTTAATCTTATTATTTATTTGTGTGTGGCGTCGCGCGGGTCTCACTTCCTGTTGGATGGGGTCCGTGCCCGTGTGGCCCGACCTTGCGCTGTGGGGTCTCTGTTGGTGACTTGGTGTGGTGGCGGCGCAGCCCCCGTGTCTGGTCTGGATGCTGTGTCCCGGTTGTTTGGGCGGTGGTGTGTTTGTGCGGGTTTGGGTTGGGGTGGGGGGCCTTTTGGTTGGGGGGGTTGTTGGTGTCTCTTGTTTGCGTGTTGGCGTTCGGGCTGACCGGCGGGCTGGCGCCGGCTGGTCTCCGTGGCCCTGGTGGCGTGTGGTTGCTGGTCGCAGTTTTTCTTTGATCGCTTTAATTTGATTGGCTGGTGCTGGCTGTCTGGGGTTATTGCGGCTGCTGTTTCTGCTGCCGTTTGTTTGTGGTGTGGGCGCCCGTGGCTGCTGGGTCTGGTGCAGGGGTGTGGCTGATGTTGTGACTGGTGGCAGCGCGCGCGCGTGATGGCTGTCGGGGCTGACGAACTGTGTATATGTATGTATATGTGTGTGTATGTATGTATGTTTATATATGTGTATGTGTACATATGTGTATGTATATGTATATATGTGTATGTGTGGGTATGTATACGTGTATGTGTGTATGTGTGTATGTATGTATGTATGTATATTTCTGGGGGTACGCTCTGGGCCTGCCTGTCAGACGGGGGTCGACGCCTCAGGCTACTGCATCCGAACTGCGTGTCTGGAGCTCCTGGGTCCCGCTGTCCATCCCTTCCGGGTGCCCGTCTTGGTTGGGGCCTGTTGGGCCTAGTCCCTGCGTCTATTGTGGTAGCTTGGTGCTGCAAGGTATTCCGAGGTGCTGCGAGTCGGCCAGTTGCTGGGGTAGTGACCTTGTTTGTCAGCATGTCTGTGATCTTCTTTTAATTCTTTTTTTTTTTAATTAATTAATTAATTAATTTATTTATTTATTTATTTTTAAAATATATTTTATTAATATTATTTTTTAATTTTTCCCCTCCCTCAGGGGGGGGGCTCGGCGGGGCGGTTGCTGGTTGTTCCATCTCCATCGTTGGGGTCCCTGCGGGTGGGGTGGGTGGTTCCCGTGGCCCTGTGCCTGGGTGGTCCTGCGGCGGCCGGTTTGGGTGGGGTGGCCGGGGGCTGGCCTCGCCGCGCTCTCCGGGGGTGGGGGGTGGGCTCGTGGGGGCCCGGTTGCCGGTGGGGCGGGGGCGGTCTTCCCGTCCGGTTGCGGGGAGTCTCTGGGTCCTTCGGGCGGGGCGTCTCGCCTTTCTGCCCGTGTGGGGTGTGGTCTCTCGCTGGCTTGGGGTCTGGCTGTCCCCTGCTTTTCTCGTGCCCTGTCCTCCGCCGGGTGCGTCTGTCTGCGGCCTGCTGCTGGCCCTTGTGGGCGGTACGGTGGGTCGGGCTCTGGGGTTCCTGTCGCTGGCCGGCTTGGCTGCGTGGGGGCGGTGGTCCCTGGTTCCCTGGGCACCACGCCTCCTGTTTGTGGGTTGGGCTCTCGGGGGTGATGGGGCCGTGCTCTGGCTCCCACGCACTCTGGGAGTCGAATGTATTGTACATGCAAATTCACGTATGCTCACATACGTACATAGGTACCTACGCTCCCACATACATACACAAATACAGTACATATTTACCTACCTAATGTTCGTACATCCACACGCACATTCAATATACAAACATACACATACACATACTGTACATATACATTCACTGTACAAACACATATACACATTCTGTACATATACATTCATTGTACAAACACATATACACATTCTGTACATATACAAGTACATATGCATACTTACACTCATGCACATAATCACGTTTCATCAAACATATATTAACGTTGTTGCCCTAGGGTAAACTGGGTGTAACACATGGCACACTGACAAAGCTTAACCTATTGTGACTATAACAATCTACAAGGTTAATGTAGGTTGCTTCTCTTTCTCCCCCTCCATTTTTCTGCATTCTTTCGTATCTCAAGTTATCATTACGTATATGTATTGTTGCATTTAAACAACTGTATTGTTGATAATAAAGGTAAATTATTGGTATTGTTCATTATCAATAGCGCTATTTCTATTGGTATTTGTATTGATCCATTTGTAGTGTAATAATGCTCATTGTCATTTCTGTATTATTTTTTATTTTTCGCTAACTGCTTATTTGCTATTACTTTTACCATCATATTTGTACATGTCATATTTGCTGATGTTGCTCTATTGTTGTTGTTGTTGTTGTTTGCTGTTGTTGTTTTTGTCTCTCTGTCTAATCCCCCTCTTGTCCCCACAATTTCCCCCTCTGTCTTCTTTTTTTTTCTCTTTCTATCCCCTCCTGCTCCGGCCCGGCTGCACTAAATGATAATATAAATACATTTAATAAAGTCAAATACAAATAAGGCAACAAGAGAAGTATCCTACACTTCTCTTTTGTAAAGTAAATCTGAACAGCCGACATGGGCATCTACATCAACTATATGATTTGCCTGAGAAGCTGGACAGGACAAATGAGGGGTATTTTATTTGAACTAAGCAAAATTATCTGCCAATAGAACAAGAAAATTTGGCTTGTCAAGACTTTCCAAAACAAGTAAAATTAGCTAACCTCAATGAACCCAAAAATACCTTAAAATAAGTATATTTTCACTAATAACAAGTGCACTTTTCTTGATAGAAAAAAAAAGACCTTTTTGCTCAATATGTTGAAAAATATTCTTAAATGAAGTAAATGCTAGTGCCATTATCTTGACATAATGATATGCGCTCGGCATCATGATTTTTTTTTTCATGCTTGAAGTAAGAAATGATGACTTTAAAAAAGTAGTTTTATACTTGTGAGTGTTGATGACACAGCTTTGCAACACTTGATATTCTAGTTTCAAGCATGTTTTACTCAATATAGGTCATCAAATCTCAGCAACAAGCAGTAATATCTTACTGAGATCATTTAGGAGCAAAACACTTAAAACAAGTAAAACACTCTAACATAAAATCTGCTTAGTGAGAAGAATTATCTTATCAGACAGAAAATAAGCAAATATCACCCTTATTTGACATATTTCATCTTACTTAGATTTCACTTTTTGCAGTGCAAGCAAACAAACCAAAAAACAACAATCCAGAACTTCTTAACTTTACTTTCAGGAAAATCTGTTTTCTTTTCGGCGCTCGAGTCACAATAGAATTATTCACCTGCCCCAGATTTAAAAGACGGTGCAGTCAAAACGCCTCACATCATTCTCCATGAACCATAAAAAAAGTAGCCTGAAAAAACCCAGCAATCCCCAACTTTTTAACTTTACTTTCAGGAGAGTCATTTTCTTTTCGGCACTCGTGTCACAAAATAATTATTCACCTTGTCCCAGAATCAAACAATGGCACTTTCACATCCGTTTATTAGTAATGTCTGATGTCATTTTCTGGCAAATACTGCACTCCACTATAACACATTTCTTTCCTTCTTTTCGGCACTCTAGTCACAATGTAAGCCAGGATTTAATTTTTTTTACTTTCTCATGTGTTTTAGGAATGTCTGATGTTATGCTCCATGAACTAGATCGTAGCCTGCAAACTGAATTTTTTTTTTTTTTTTAAGTGGCAGGAATTCATTTTCTTTTCAGCACTTGAGTCACAATGCAACCACTATTTAATTAATACAAGTTACAATTATAACATAATTATAATAATTATAGGACGATAATAATTTAAACTAAAGCTGGAAAAATAGCATTTATACAATTTTACTTTACCATTATATATGACTATATAAAAGCTTCAGAATGTACATTGCATTTTTGTTACCTACTTATCCCATCTATACTTGGTTTATTTTATAAATAAAATGTTATTAAATTCACACTCTAGTCATGTCCCTCAGTCCTGTTACCCTAACATGTTGCCCCCTCTGAAAAGGTCACATGGTCCACAGGAAGTTGCATCATTCCGATTGTCTGCCCGCCAAAAGTAAGTCCACTCATTTATGTTTCTGTATATTCCATTCTATTTCCACTAGGAGGATACAATCTCAACACAGACCTGTCACCTAAACTATTTATGTTATGTTATTTTTAAAATATATTTTGTTTAATCATTGCAATGTGTAGTGTCAACATGCTATTAGCATAAATACCATGTGAGTATATGTTATGTATTTCCTAATTCAATGCTAAAAACTCAGTCCTGTTACTCAAATAAGTAGGGGTGTCCCACCCACACAACCATCTGATTGGTTACAAACAGAGCGGTAACAGCCAATCAGCAGTGCGTATTCAGAGCGCATGTAGTCAGTGCTTAGCGTTTAGCAGGTAATCATCAGGCAGCGGACTCTCCCCAAATGATAATAAACACCTCCCAGTCAACTACTAGTAACATCACTATGAGCCCGTTGACCTTCTAGAAATATAAAAGGCAGCTCAGCTCGCTCGCAGTCCTGGCTTGAGGTGAAGGCTAATTCGCTTTTAGCGTAACGTTAGCTCATTTTGTGGTGTGTGTTACGGACAGCAAAGCCCTGTCTGTCTGTTATTTCACTTGACCTTTTTCTGTGTTGATTGAGCTGTGTTGAAGCAGCAAAAAAAGGACATTATGTTAAATGAAGAGTTTCTGTCTCTGATAGTTGATATAATAATGTAAGTGCATCTTTAAGCCTACATGAACTCCATGGTGTTCAGGGATGAATAGTCTCTCCTATTGCTATTGTACCATTTTTTTTTCAGCTATAGTTACATTAATCATTAGTAATGCAGCAGCCTAGTTTCGAATGGCAGGGTCCCTGCTATCACATGTTGATAAAAATATAACATTTACATAATAAAAATCAACTACAGGCTTCCCAAATGCTGTAATAAATTAAGCATGATGAGTTGACTTGAAACTGTTTAATGTTGCACTTTTTATATGTAGAAGAAAAGTTTTGTCATTTTATTTAATCTGAGCAACAACTTGAGGCAGTTTAATGTTGATTAACGTGGGCAGAATTATTATAGTGTTCCCAATGTTAAAAGGATAAAGCCATTGTTTACAAATTTGGTAAATAAATAACCAAAAAATTTATATTTTGTTGTTTTCTTACTGTACCGAAAATGAACCGAACCGTGACCTCTAAACCGAGGTACGTACCGAACCGAAGTTTTTGTGTACCGTTACACCCCTACAGATAAGCAGAGGTGGGTAGTAACGCGCTACATTTACTCCGTTACATCTACTTGAGTAACTTTTGGGATAAATTGTACTTCTAAGAGTAGTTTTAATGCAACATACTTTTACTTTTACTTGAGTATATTTATAGAGAAGAAACGCTACTTTTACTCCGCTACTTTTATCTACATTAATTTTTATCGATCTGTTAATGCACGCTTTGTTTGTTTTGGTCTGTCAAACAGACCTTCATAGTGCCTGCGTTTCAACAAATACAGTCACTGGTGACGTTCACTCCGTTCCACCAATCAGATGCAGTCACTGGTGACGTTGGACCAATCAAACAGAGCCAGGGGTCACATGACCTGACTTAAACAAGTTGAAAAACGTATTCGGGTGTTACCATTTAGTGGTCAATTGTACGGAATATGTACTGTACTGTGCAATCTACTAATAAAAGTTCCAATCAATCAATCAAAAGTGTGAAGGAAAAAAGACCCTTTTTTATTTCAACCGTACATCCCGTCAAAAGCCTAAAGACTGACTGCACAGTTCCTGTCTTCACAATAAAAGTGCCGCTCCATCGCGCCTGCGCTTTCAAAATAAGAGTCTCCGAAAGCCAGCGCAAACAAGCTAGCAAGCTACGGAGTTTGCCGCCAATGTATTTCTTGTAAAGTGTATAAAAACGAATATGGAAGCTGGACAAATAAGAAGCCAAAAACCAACCACTTTCATGTGGTATTAGACAAAAAGGACAAACTTTTTTTCTCCTCCATTTGAAAACGTGGACGTTATCATCACTACTGTCTGATTACAATCAATGCAAGTCATCAGAATCAGGTAATACACCAACTTATATTCTTGTCTTCATGAAAGAAAGGAATCTATATGTGTTAAACATGCATGTATATTCATTAAAACACCTTTAACATGTAAACAAAAACGGCAAAATAAATATAAATTATATACTGTGTATATATGTATATGTGTGTATATATATATGTGTGTATATATATATATATATATATATATATATGTGTGTGTGTATATGTTACTCATCAGTTACTCAGTACTTGAGTAGTTTTTTCACAACATACTTTTTGCTTTTACTCAAGTAAATATTTGGGTGACTACTCCTTACTTTTACTTGAGTAATAAATCTCTAAAGTAACAGTACTCTAACTTGAGTACAATTTCTGGCTACTCTACCCACCTCTGCAGATAAGTCATTTTTGGCGTAGGAACTGGGTCAAAAATGAGATGGGCTGATACACGTTTTGAGGAGTTCAATGTTTGTTTTCATCAGATTTAGAGTTGGGGAAAAAAACAGTAAAGAATTGAGTGTTCCAACATGCAAATGGAAGCAATTCGGTGGAAAGAGTGTAAAACCAAGTAATACTGGTTTGACTGCTTCCTTTGTAATCTGACGACTGTTGCAATCGCGAATAGTGGAATACCTTTGTCAGGAGAGCGCACGTTGTAAACCGTGTTGTTGATGACCAGCTTGAAGTCCTTGTCTATCAGCAGGCTATCTATCAGCGTGTTCCAGGCCACACGTTCACCAGCTGGTACAAAGAAGTAACACAATTAGGAATCCTAAAGACAACACATGTATTATTGCTATACCGTACTGTATGTGGTAGTGTAGTGTCGCGGTATGGTGTTGTTGCAAGTTAGAACAGAACAAGAAAGAGGGACTTAGTAAGCATGTGGTTACACAATCACGTCATGGTCGTAACCTTTTGGTGGAGATGATGAGTAGACAAGAGTCATTTAATGACTAACTCCAAGTAACAACCAAACAATGACACAACAGTACGGTGGAAGCTTTGCGTTGAAACGCCCTGAAATTGTGAAAAGTCACTAAGTCACAGGTCATCAAATCTAGCTCAGGGGCCGCACGGAATTTTGGTTGTAATTCTGTTTACAACTGTACTTGAATCTTGTGGGCGGGGCTAAATCTAAACAATATGTAGAAGCCTTTTTATCGATTACCGTATTTTCCGCACCATAAGCCGCCCTGGGTTATAAGCCGCGCCTTCAATGAACGGCATATTTCAAAACTTTGTCCACCTATAAGCCGCCCCGTGTTATAAGCCGCATCTAACTGCGCTAAAGGAATGTCAAAAAAACAGTCAGATAGGTCAGTCAAACTTTAATAATATATTAAAAACCAGCGTGATGTGGGCGCGCATGGAGTCGTATATCAACATGGACGGAGCTGCGTGAAAAAAGCCACCCGGCCTCTTCGCGTAAACTTACCTTAACCACTCGCTCATCTTTTCTTCATCCATCCATCCCTTCGAGTTAGCTTTTATGATGACGCCGGCTGGAAAGGTCTCTTTTGGCAAGGTCTTCCTTTTGAATATCACCATGGGTGGAAGTTTCTGGCCATTAGCATGGCAAGCTAGAACCACAGTGAAGGACGACTTCTCATTCCCTGTGGAGCGAATATTCACCGTACGTGCTCCCGTTGTATCCACAGTGCAGTTCACAGGAATATCAAAAGTCAGTGGAACCTCGTCCATGTTGATAATGTTCTCTGGCCGGATCTTTTTTTCAGCTATCTTGTTTTTACAATATGCACGGAAAGTAGCCAGCTTTTCTTGAAAGTCTTTAGGCAGTTGCTGTGAAATAGTAGTCCGTGTGCGGATGGAGAGATTGCGTCTTTTCATGAACCGGAAACCTGTCGCTTAGTAGGAGCCATTTTGTGGTCTTTACAGATGTAAACACACAAAGGAAATGAAACGTAATATCCGCGCGCTTCTTCTTCTTCTACGGGGGCGGGTGGTTGCTTACAGTAGAAGAAGAAGCGCTTCCTCTTCTATGGGGGCGGGTGCTTACCTTGGCGGTTGCTTGCGTAGAAGAAGAAGCACTTCCTCTTCTACGGGGGAAAAAGATGGCGGCTGTTTACCGTAGTTGCGAGACCGAAACTTTATGAAAATTAATCTTAATATTAATCCATATATAAAGCGCACCGGGTTATAAGGCGCACTGTCAGCTTTTGAGTAAATTTGTGGTTTTTAGGTGCGGCTAATAGTGCGGAAAATACGGTAGGTGTTTTTTTTTATTTATTGATTGATTTCAGGCAACGACTTAAAACAAAAAAATAATAAAAAAAAGTACAAAGTTGACAACATAATAATATAAATTAATATAGTGCAAAAGGTAATGTATAGTATGTAATGCATGATTGTCCAGTTTTGCCTGAAGGGGAGTGGGAAGTGTTGGCTATAGTGACCAATAAAAAGGCTTCTAACATTGTTCAGATGAAGCCCCGCCCACATGATTCATGTTTGGTCGTAATTAAATAAATATTTGTGAACAAAAAGATACCAATAAAAAAAAAAGAAGTTTTTTTTTTTTATTAAAAAAAAACAAAAAACATTTGTGTGTAGAGAAATGTGTCTTTTTACGCGTCAACCAGAAAATATTTGCAAAAAAAAAATTTTTTTTAAACATTCTTTTGTTGCAAGTGGTCAAAAACAAGAAAAAAAAAAAAATTAGGGGTATTTTTTTTGAACTAAGCAAAATTATCTGCCAAAAAAACAAGAAAATTTGTGTTGTTAAGGCTTTCCAAAACAAGTAAAATTAGCTAACCTCAATGAACCCAAAAATACCTTAAAATAAGTATATTCTCACTAATAACAAGTGCACTTTTCTTGGTAGAAAAAAAAGAGAGACCTTTTTGCACAATATGTTGAAAAATTTCTTAAAATGAAGTAAATGCTAGTGCCATTATCTTGACATAATGATATTACATTTCTTGAAACCAGCAAACTTATACTAAAAACTACTTTATTGTTCTTAATGGAAAGGCAACAAGGCAAGCGCTTGTTACTCTCGGGGTCTCCTAGCCGCTCAGGCAAATCATATGGTCTAAAAATGCATTTTTCCTTGGATAACATGACATCATCGCGCCAAGTGCGTGCTCTTTCAGTCAATTAGTGTGCATATATATTTTTATTGTAATTTTGAAGAATTTATCTGAATGTGCATGAACTATTTCTGTTCAAAATAGTTAGAAATGTTAAATGTTTAAATATTAACTGTCAGTTTACTGTACTGTGCCAACTGTACTACTATATGAGTAAGTCTTTTATTGTTTCATTGAAAATAAAAAAGCAAAGTCCATTTGGCTGTCATCCGTTTTAATTTATGAGACAATTGTGTCAAAGTCATGATTTTTTTTTTTCGTGCTTTAAATAGTCTCGCTTGAATGCATCATTCCACACTAAACGCCTGAGGATGTGACAGCAGACCCCCCCACCCCCCTTTTCTCCCCCCTCGTCCGTTTTGTCCTCTTGCTTAGGAGCCCTTTCAATCAATATGTTATTAAAAGCTGCATAGAGGCAACCCAGGGGAAAGTGACACGACAGGAGATGTTAGAGGTGGAATGAGGTTTACTCGACTCTGCATGTTGCTATGTATGTGATCTTGTTATTAACATATTGTCAATAGTTTTGGGCACAGTTTGACCCTGGAACAGACTACTGCTACATGCATTATTTCCTACAGAGGTGAAGATGTTCCACTTTCACACTATTAGGCTTGCAGTAATAGCTGTGCTCATTCATTTGTTAGTACTGCCCCCAAGTGGCCACAAAAGACCAGAGAGGCCAGGCTGAAACAATATTTGAGATCCATCCATCCATTTTCTACCGCTTGTCCCTTTTGGGGTCGCGGGGGTTGCTGGAGCCTATCTCAGCTGCATTCGGGCGGTAGGCGGGGTACACCCTGGACTAGTCGCCACCTCATCGCAGGGCCAACACAGATAGACAGACCACATTCACACACTACACTGCAAAAAGTCAGTGTTCAAAAACAAGGAATAAAATACAAAAATGAGGGGTATTTTACTTGAAGGCATCTGCCAATAGAACAAGAAAATTTGGCTTGTCAAGACTTTCCAAAACAAGTAAAATTAGCTAACCTCAATTAACCCAAAAATACCTTAAAATAAGTGTATTCTCACTAATAACAAGTGCACTACTATATGAGTACGTATTTTCTGTTCTTTAATTGAAAATAAAACAGCAAAGTCCATTTGGCTGTCATCTGTTTTAATTATGAGACACAATTGTGTCAAAGTCATGATTTTTTTTTTTTTTACATGCTTGAAATAAGAAATGATTACTTTGAAAAAGTAGTTTTATACTTGTGAGTGTTGATGACACAGCTTTGCAACACTTGATATTCTAGTTTCAAGCATGTTTTACTCAATATAGGTCATCAAATCTCAGCAACAAGCTGTAATCTCTTACTGAGATCATTTAGGAGCAAAACGCTTAAAACAAGTAAAACACTAACATAAAATCTGCTTAGTGAGAAGAATTATCTTATCAGACAGAAAATAAGCAAATATCACCCTTATTTAAGATATTTCATCTTAGATTTCACTTTTTGCAGTGCAGGGAATGATCAAGGGTGATGGGTCAAATGCAAAGAATAATTTCGCCACACATAGTGTGTATGTGACAATCATTGCTACTTTAACTTTAAATCATGTTTGCAAATATTTTTTTAATTTAAAATCCATTATTTATTGTCTTAAAACCATTTTTTGTTTGGTTGCACACAGCAGCTTTTCTCTCCATATCGAGGCCGCTTAGCACATAATGGCTGATAGTTGACAATAATATTAATAATAAAATAACATGGGACGAGACCGGTCAGCGGTGATGATCAAGGTTGAGTACACACACTGCAAAAAGTCAGTGTTCAAAAACAAGAAAAAAAATACAAAAATGAGGGGTATTTTATTTGAACTAAGCAAAATTATCTGCCAATAGAACAAGAAAATTTGGCTTGTCAAGACATTCCAAAACAAGTCAAATTAGCTAACCTCAATGAACCCCAAAATAGCTTAAAATAAGTATATTCTTACTAATAACAAGTGCACTTTTCTTGATAGAAAAAAAAGACCTTTTTGCTCAATATGTTGAAAAATATTCTTAAATAAGTAAATGCTAGTGCCATTATCTTGACATAATGATATGCGCTCGGCATCATGATTTTTTTTTTCGTGCTTTAAATAAGAAATGATTACTTTAAAAAAGTAGTTTTATACTTGTGAGTGTTGATGACACAGCTTTGCAACACTTGATATTCTAGTTTCAAGCATGTTTTACTCAATATAGCTCATCAAATCTCAGCAACAAGCTGTAATATCTTACTGAGATCATTTAGGAGCAAAAGACTTAAAACAAGTAAAACACTCTAACATAAAATCTGCTTAGTGAGAAGAATTATCTTATCAGACAGAAAATAAGCAAATATCACCCTTATTTGAGATATTTAATCTTACTTATATTTCACTTTTTGCAGTGTAGCACATAATGGCTGATAGTTGACAATGACAATAATAATAATAATAATAATAATAAAAAATAACATGGGACGAGACCTCCTTTCTAGGCACAGCGGTGATGATCAAGGTTGAGTACACAATTGTTTGGCAGCGGTTAGCTTCTTTTTACTCTTGTACGGCAGCTAAAAAAGGTTAACACAGGTTCTTCGTTAAAGCGGAAGGCAGTTATGCCATTTACTGTTTGTAGGATTCCGGTTTAACAGCGGTTAACTTCTTTTTAATTCCAGTGTTACTTCAAATGTTACTTGGAAAATTGATAAAGCTTGCAGCATTCTTTCCTGTCCGGGAAAAACCTGTTTGGAATGCAAACTTGCATGGAAGTGAGGCGAGTATTTGTGTGATGGCCAACAACTAACTCCCTTTTTGGACACGCCCCCACAGAAGCAGTTTGACGACATGTGAGAAACGCAGCGCTACCTTTGGACAGCACGGAGGCGGTGGCGCCGGGGTCCTCCCTCTGCAGCTCGCCGATGAGGTCGCCCACGGTCATGAGCATGGGCTGCAGGAAGAACAGACACGTCTCCGGCCTGCAGGTCAGCGGCACCTCCAGGGCCAGCCGGCCATATTTGTACTTGAGGGACACGTCTGTGAATAAGAAGAGGGAGGTCAGTGTCTCATTGTCATGTGAGTGCAGTAAGGTCAGATTACCACTAGGAGGCGGGCTTGTGCTGCAGAAAAGAGCTGGACAGGTTCCCAGCAGAGGTGGTGGAACCTGGAAAGACAACAAAGTCCATAAAATGAGGACACTCCTTAGACTAATAGTTTGAGCGGCAATGTAAACAAAGCATCCTGAAAGCAAAGACAACATTCTTACAGTCGCTGCATTTAATGTACATTCCAACTTTTTTAGTGCACATTCTGCTGACTAACGTTCAAATTGTGTTTAAAGGTGCAGCATTTATTGCACCCCAAGGGGACAGCTCCACTTTCTAGTCAGCAGACGCCGCTTTTACTCAGAGGTCCTCCACAATTGCAGCTTCAGACCCATAACCGTAAAATTGGCATTTATTCAACTGTGCCTTTTTTTACACAGCAGCACCTTTCTGCCCACTGAGAAGACTCTTTTACACAGAGATTAGGGATGGGTCATATGGCCGAAAATCTGTATCGTGATATACAGTACAGGCCAAAAGTTAGGACACGCCTTCTCATTCAATGTGTTTTCTTTATTTTCATGACTATTGTCACATCAAAACTATGAATGAACACGTGGAGTTATGTACATAACAAAAAAAGGTGAAATAACTGAAAACATGTTTTATATTCTTCAAAATAGCCACGCTTTGTTCTGATTACTGCTTCGCACACTCTTGGCATTCTCTCCATGAGCTTCAAGAGGTAGAAATGTTTTTTTTACTTCACAGGTGTGCTTGCCTTGAAGCTCATGGAGAGAATGCCAAGAGTGTGCGAAGCAGTAATCAGAGCAAAGGGTGGCTATTTTGAAGAAACTAGAATATAAAACATGTTTTCAGTTATTTCACCTTTTTTTGTTATGTACATATGTTCAAGGTTCAAGGTTCAAGGTTCAACTTTATTGTCCCTGCGGGGAAATTTGTCTTGGGCACAGTGCATCATTGCTTTCTTAACATACCCAAAAACAACAGAACAAAAACACAAGCACAGACACAACCACAACCATACAACGAACATTTAAACATCAGAACATGGAGCTTGATAGACATAAGTGGCACTTTGATGTAGGCATACAATCTACAGTATGGAGATAAAGATAAAGTACCAATGTGCATTGCACTAGAGTTGGAATATAATTACAACACTTTATGTACATATTTATATACAGATTTGAACAATTAGTTATTCACTGAAATATATTTATTAATTGTGGTTCTTACAAAAAATATATCTTATAAAATATAAAAGCTAAAATGTCTCTTAAAGCTCTGCCCCTTTAATTAGTGAATACTAAATAATTTAACTTTAGCCTACTACTACAACCATATTATTTACCAGCAACATGAAGTGAAACAGAGGCAGAGGTGTCCTGCCACAGTCAGTCAACCTCCTCCTCCTCCTCCTGCTGCTGCTGAACAGGTCGCACCTGTGGTCCGGACTGTAGGCCTACCTCCTCTCCAAGTCGAGCCCTTTTCGGCCGTTGAAAATATTTTTCTATACTCATCTGTGTGAAGGAGTGAACATCCAACATTAGAATTTATTACTAACGAGCAGAACCGCTCTATGTACAGTGCCGTCTAACCTTAAGCGGCAGCAGCTCAACACATGCAGGGTTCAACGTTAAGCTTTTTTTCTACTTGCCTGACTTCTCAAATCTACTTGCCACAATATTTTTACTTGTCCTGCCTAGGTTTTTTTCTGGCTGTGTAGTGCTCATGGCTTATATCTTACTAAAATCCTTCCCGTTGACTATTTACAACACTACACAGTATTTATTATTATTATTATTATTATCTATAATTACATTTAAATGGCATTGCATACATGTAAAATTAAATGCTATTTGACATTATTTGACCAGTAGCAGTTACATCTGAACAGGTCAGCCACCTGTTTAAAGCCCGATCACAGTTGAAATCTTGAAATGAAGGGCCTTTAATGGCCAAAACATTAACCTGGACAACATTTTAACAGCTGGTTGGCTCAGATTTTATTCTTTTCATTGCATTCACATGCTGCAGTGGACAGTGGACAATTTAGCTTCAGTCCACGTGTGTTTATTGACAACAGGGTTATAACCTGGACACGTTAGCTCGTCGGTATGAAAACAGGTGACTGTTACTACGTGCGTCTGCAGTCAAACAGCGGCGGTGTTAATGAAGCAGCGTCAGGCTGCTCACCGTCAGTGAAACGCTCGGTGAAATCGCGGATTAACGTTAAATATATGACGAGCCGCGAGCGATGCAGCTATAACCTATCTACCTATAACATATATTACCCTCGTATTTTGATCCGGTCGGTTGTCGTCGTCTTCTTCTTCTGGCCCACCAGGTGAATTAAGTGCTATTGGCGGAGTTACAATGCATAGTAGGCTACTGCCACCTACTGCACCGGAGTTGTAACTACATGTTACATTCACAGACAGAGTCCCATTGCTTTTATGAGCGGTCGAGCGAGTCAAAAGCCGAAAAATCCATTTGTGGCGGACGTAATTCTTTCGTGGTGGGCTGCCACAAATAAATGAATGTGTGGGAAACACTGGCATGTCAGTGTTGTGTTATTAGTAGGAGTGCATGTTAAATATCGGACAGATAATTATTTTCCAGTATAAGGAATGATGATGCCACACCGATAACTCCAAAAACATAAAAATAGCTCTGATAACCGATTAAAAAAATGAAAAAAGATTACAAAAACGCTTCAATGAGGCGATGTTCCCTGTACTGTGCTATAGGAGGGTTAGGGTGAGCAAATTTTGCCTGTTATTTGCACCAAATGTTCGGCATACATTCCGCGAGCAGGGAAAAAATCATCACGCATCAACACATCAAACCTTATGGGCCACCTGAAACGCCAGCATCGCTACGACGGTGTTTTGGACGACCAAGTAGCAGCCATATTCCACATGCTGGGTTCTGTATAAAAGGGGGATAAATGTCGATGTTGCAATTTCACGAGATCTCTGGTAAAGAACCTCCTGCTACTGCATGGAAAGGTGGATCATCACCATGCCCCACTCAGTCAGTGGTGGTGTGTTCATACAACATCAACAGGAGGAAAAATGACGACTTTGAGGCAGTATTTGATTCTTTAAGTGTAGTCAGTCAACTCAGATGACTGTTATGATTAATATTAGCCTGCGTGTTCTTTTTGTGAGTAAAAAATGCCAGCACATGAATACATTTTCTGCACAGTCCTGAGTAAACCAAATGGATTCACTGGCAACTACGATCCAATTAATCTAATTAGTCCCTGACACTTAAAGATTTTGCTGCCAACATCTCTTGGGCACAAACCGGCTGCACACTTTTCTTTTAGCCCCAGGTTAGGGACTTTTATTTTATTGTGTGAGTCTCGCTTGAATGCATCACACTAAACGCCTGAGGATGTGACAGCAGACCCCCCCCCCCCTTTTCTCCCCCCTCGTCCGTTTTGTCCTCTTGCTTAGAAGCCCGTTCAATCAATATGTTATTAAAAGCTGCATAGAGGCAACCCAGGGGAAAGTGACACGACAGGAGATGTTAGAGGTGGAATGAGGTTCACCAGACTCTGCATGTTGCTATGTATGTCATCTTCATATTAACCGTTATTAACTTATTTTCAATAGTTTTGGGCACAGTTTGACCCTGGAACAGACTACTGCTACATGCATTATTTCCTACAGAGGTGAAGATGTTCCACTTTCACACTATTAGGCTTGCAGTAATAGCTGTGCTCATTCATTTGTTAGTACTGCCCCCAAGTGGCCACAAAAGACCAGAGAGGCCAGGCTGAAACAATATTTGAGATCCATCCATCCATCCATTTCCTACCGCTTGTCCCTTTTGGGGTCGCGGGGGATGCTGGAGCCTATCTAAGCTGCATTCGGGCGGTAGGCGGGGTACACCCTGGACTAGTCGCCACCTCATCGCAGGGCCAACACAGATAGACAGACCACATTCACACACTACACTGCAAAAAGTCAGTGTTCAAAAACAAGGAAAATTAAAGCTGCAAGCAGAGATGGACGGGACCAACTTTGAGAGCTCATAAAATCCAAACCGGAGCAGTAATTAAAACTCTTTCATCAACTTTTAATCAGAAGGGTTCAATCTCTCTCCTGTGCTAATTCGAAGCCGACACGACAAACGCGCTCAGAAGAGATAATGTTTGAAAAAAGGTGAATTGCAAACTTCCTGTTGATTTTTGCTGGGGGTTGTCAGTGTATGAAATATAGGTCTAAGTGAGACCTACATAGAGGTTTTTGTTTCATGTCTCTACGACATTCCTACTGGGAGTTACAGGCAGTTTTGTCTGTGTTTTCTTCCTAGGGGGCGCTAGAGTGCAATTTTGAGTTTTGGGGTTTGGTTTTTTGATTAGATCGCAGTTTTCGCCAGTCCTGATGTGTCTGTCCAATTTGGTGAGTTTTGAAGCATGCTAAGGGGGTCAAATTACAGCTCAAAGAGGCGGCGGTATAATAATACAACGCTAGAAATACAATAGGGTCCTCTGTCCCAAAGGGACTCGGTCCCTAAAAATACAAGAATGAGGGGTATTTTACTTGAAGGCATCTGCCAATAGAAAAAGACAATTTGGCTTGTCAAGACTTTCTAAAACAAGTAAAATTAGCTAACCTCAATGAACCCAAAAATACCTTAAAATAAGTATATTCTCACTAATAACAAGTGCACTACTATATGAGTACGTATTTTCTGTTGTTTAATTGAAAATAAAACGGCAAAGTCCATTTGGCTGTCATCTGTTTTAAAGGGGAACATTATCACCAGACCTATGTAAGCGTCAATATATACCTTGATGTTGCAGAAAAAAGACCATATATTTTTTTAACCGATTTCCGAACTCTAAATAGGTGAATTTTGGCGAATTAAACGCCTTTCTAATATTCACTCTCGGAGCGATGACGTCACAACGGGAAGCAATCCGCCATTTTCTCAAACACCGAGTCAAATCAGCTCTGTTATTTTCCGTTTTTTCGACTGTTTTCCGTACCTTGGAGACATCATGCCTCGTCGGCGTGTTGTCGGAGGGTGTAACAACACCAACAGGGACGGATTCAAGTTGCACCAGTGGCCCAAAGATGCCAAAGTGGCAAGAAATTGGACGTTTGTTCCGCACACTTTACCGACGAAAGCTATGCTACGACAGAGATGGCAAGAATGTGTGGATATCCTGCGACACTCAAAGCAGATGCATTTCCAACGATAAAGTCAAAGAAATCTGCCGCCAGACCCCCATTGAATCTGCCGGAGTGTGTGAGCAATTCAGGGACAAAGGACCTCGGTAGCACGGCAAGCAATGGCGGCAGTTTGTTCCCGCAGACGAGCGAGCTAAACCCCCTGGATGTCTTGGCTCACACCGTCCCTTATGCCACCGAAGATGATCAAGAGAAGAATATCGACCCTAGCTTCCCTGGCCTGCTGACATCAACTCCAAAACAGGACAGATCAGCTTTCAGGAAAAGAGCGCGGATGAGGGTATGTCTACAGAATATATTAATTGATGAAAATTGGGCTGTCTGCACTCTCAAAGTGCATGTTGTTGCCAAATGTATTTCATATGCTGTAAACCTAGTTCATAGTTGTTAGTTTCCTTTAATGCCAAACAAACACATACCAATCGTTGGTTAGAAGGCGATCGCCGAATTCGTCCTCGCTTTCTCCCGTGTCGCTGGCTGTCGTGTCGTTTTCCTCGGTTTCGCTTGCATACGGTTCAAACCGATATGGCTCAATAGCTTCAGTTTCTTCTTCAATTTCGTTTTCGCTACCTGCCTCCACACTACAACCATCCGTTCCAATACATGCGTAATCTGTTGAATCGCTTAAGCCGCTGAAATCCGAGTCTGAATCCGAGCTAATGTCGCTATAGCTTGCTGTTCTTTCTGCCATGTTTGTTTGTGTTGGCTTCACTATGTGACGTCACAGGAAAATGGACGGGTGTTTATAACGATGGTTAAAATCAGGCACTTTGAAGCTTTTTTTAGGGATATTGCGTGATGGGTAAAAATTTGAAAAAAACTTCGAAAAATATAATAAGCCACTGGGAACTGATTTTTAATGGTTTTAACCCTTCTGAAATTGTGATAATGTTCCCCTTTAATTATGAGACACAATTGTGTCAAAGTCATGATTATTTTTTTTACATGCTTGAAATAAGAAATTATTACTTTGAAAAAGTAGTTTTATACTTTTGAGTGTTGATGACACAGCTTTGCAACACTTGATATTCTAGTTTCAAGCATGTTTTACTCAATATAGGTCATCAAATCTCAGCAACAAGCTGTAATATCTTACTGAGATCATTTAGGAGCAAAATACTTAAAACAAGTAAAACACTAACATAAAATCTGCTTAGTGAGAAGCAGAGGTGGGTAGTAACGCGCTACATTTACTCCGTTACATCTACTTGAGTAACTTTTGGGATAAATTGTACTTCTAAAAGTAGTTTTAATGCAACATACTTTTACTTTTACTTGAGTATATTTATAGAGAAGAAACGCTACTTTTACTCCGCTACTTTTACTCCGCTACTTTTATCTACATTCAGCTCGCTACTCGCTACTAATTTTTATCGATCTGTTAATGCACGCTTTGTTTGTTTTGGTCTGTCAGACAGACCTTCATAGTGCCTGCGTTTCAACAAATACAGTCACTGGTGACGTTCACTCTGTTCCACCAATCAGATGCAGTCACTGGTGACGTTGGACCAATCAAACAGAGCCAGGTGGTCACATGACCTGACTTAAACAAGTTGAAAAACGTATTGGGGTGTTACCATTTAGTGGTCAATTGTACGGAATATGTACTGTACTGTGCAATCTACTAATAAAAGTTCCAATCAATCAGTCAAAAGTGTGAAGGAAAAAAGACCCTTTTTTATTTCAACCGTACATCCCGTCAAAAGCCTAAAGACTGACTGCAGAGTTCCTGTCTTCACAATAAAAGTGCCGCTCCATCGCGCCTGCGCTTTCAAAATAAGAGTCTCCGAAAGCCAGCGCAAACAAGCTAGCAAGCTAGCAAGCTACGGAGTTTGCCGCCAATGTATTTCTTGTAAAGTGTATAAAAACGAATATGGAAGCTGGACAAATAAGAAGCCAAAAACCAACCACTTTCATGTGGTATTAGACAGAAAGGAGGAACTTTTTTTCTCCTCCATTTGAAAACGTGGACGTTATCATCACTACTGTCTGATTACAATCAATGCAAGTCATCAGAATCAGGTAATACACCAACTTATATTCTTGTTTTCATGAAAGAAAGGAATCTATATGTGTTAAACATGCATGTATATTCATTAAAACCCCTTTAACATGTAAATAAAAACGGCAAAATAAATATAAATTATATACTGTATATATCAATGTATGTATATATATATATGTGTATATATATATATATATATATATATATATATATATATATATATATGTGTGTGTGTGTGTATATGTTACTCATCAGTTACTCAGTACTTGAGTAGTTTTTTCACAACATACTTTTTACTTTTACTCAAGTAAATATTTGGGTGACTACTCCTTACTTTTACTTGAGTAATAAATCTCTAAAGTAACAGTACTCTTACTTGAGTACAATTTCTGGCTACTCCACCCACCTCTGGTGAGAAGAAGTATCTTATCAGACAGAAAATAAGCAAATATCACCCTTATTTGAGATATTTCATCTTACTTAGATTTCAGTTTTTGCAGTGTAGCGTTTTATAAGGCGCACTGTTGAGTTTTGAGAAAATGAAAGGATTTTAAGTGCGACTTATAGTCCGAAAAATACGGTAACTAAAATGGTATACACTGCATGATTCAAAAAGTGGCTGTAAAAATGGCATTGAAAGTGTGTTATTTTGCAGTGCATTTGCCCAATCCTAGTGTTCCCCTAAAACAGGGTGGAGAACAAAGACAAATGCTTCACTGACTGCACTTCATCACAATGACAGCTGGGAATAATTGAATTTTCTCTCATAGTGCGTGAGCCTTCCATTCCACTTCTTTCTCCCCGCCCTCCATTCCGCTTAAGGCCAACAATGCGAGGTAGCAGCCGTGTAATGAGCACCTACTGTAGTTCTGTCCGTCAGACTGTGCTTGGCTATGGACTGGATTCATCATGTTCTATGTGCAGCTGCAGGGAGAAGGGGGCTGCTTCTCACAGCACTAACCATGATCATCGCTCAGACAGGAAGCTGAGGTCGCACTTCATTCAGTGCAGAGCAACCAGAAGGCACTTTTTTTTTTCCCTGCTCGGCCCGGCCTTGATGGCATGCCATAAATGCTTGAGTGATATCAGCTGACTGTTTGGGACGATATAAAGTGATGACTGAGAGCAGGTGGGAAAGCAGTGTTGATTTAAAAAGTGCACATGAGGGTAATGTTGGTAGTGCAGACTGTGGTTTGCTTCATTAAGTTAAAGTACCAATGATTGTCACTCACACACTAGGTGTGGTGAAATTTGTCCTCTGCATTTGACCCAACCCCTTGTTCCACCCCCTGGGAGGTGAGGGGAGCAGTGAGCAGCAACAGTGGCCACGCCAGGGAATCATTTTGGTGATTTAACCCCCAATTCCAACTATTGATGCTGAGTGCCAAGCAGGGAGGTAATGGCTCCCATTTTTATAGTCTTTGGTATGACTCGGCCGGGGTTTGAACTCACGACCTACCCATCTCAGGGCGGACACTCTAACCACTAGGCCACTGAGCATGGATGTCATTGAGGGGCGGCATGGCGTAGTGCAGGGGTGCTCACACTTTTTCTGCAGGCGAGCTACTTTTCAATTGATCAAGTCGTGGGGATCTACCTCATTCATATATATAATTTATATTTACTTATTTATGAAATATATGTTTTTGTTAACAAGTTAAAGGTGTTTAATGATAATGCAAGCATGTTTAACACATATAGTTAATATTGTTAATAAATTAAAGGTGTTTAATGATAATACAAGTATGTTTAACGCATATAGTTAATATTGTTAACAAGTTAAAGGTGTTTAAAGATAATACAAGCATGTTTAACACATATAGTTACTATTGTTAATAAGTTAAAGGTGTTTAAAGATAATACAAGCATGTTTAACGCATATAGTTAATATTGTTAATAAGTTAAAGGTGTTTAAAGATAATACAAGCATGTTTAACGCATATAGTTAATATTGTTAACAAGTTAAAGGTGTTTAAAGATAATACAAGCATGTTTAACACATATAGTTAATATTGTTAACTTAAAGGTGGTTAAAGATAATACAAGCATGTTTAACACATAGTTAATATTGTTAACAACTTAAAAGTGGTTAAAGATAATACAAGCATGTTTAACACATATAGTTAATATTGTTAACAACTTAAAGGTGGTTAAAGATAATACAAGCATGTTTAACACATATAGTTAATATTGTTAACAACTTAAAGGTGTTCAAAGATAATATAAGCATGTTTAACACATATAGTTAATATTGTTAATAAGTTAAAAGTGTTTAGAGATAATACAAGCATGTTTAACACATATATATTCCTTTCTTTCATGAAGACAAGAATATAAGTTGGTGTATTACCTGATTCTGATGACTTGCATTGATTGTAATCAGACAGTGGTGATGATAACGTCCGCATTTTCGAATGGAGGAGAAAAAAGTCCTCCTTTCTGTCCAATACCACATGAAAGTGGTTGGTTTTTGGCATCTTATTTGTCCAGCTTCCGTACTCCTTTGTATACACTTTACAAGAAATACATTGTCGGCAAACTCCGTAGCTTGCTAGCTTGTGCACGCCAGCTTTCTGAGACTCTTATTTTGTTAGCGCAACTGTGCAACTGTGCAGTCGGTCTTTGGAGTTTTGACGACAGGTACGGCGCCAGAGTCTGTTGAAATAAAGTGTTTCTCGCCTTCCAGTCGGTAATTTTAATGAGCTGGCAGCAGCCAGCGTCATTTCAGAAGACCCTCGGGTGCCGTGAATGTCAATCAAGTGACGAAAGTGACGTCATAGTGAAGATTTATGATCGCTCATTTTTAGGACTATTTTTTTAATGCCTGGCTGGTGATCGACTGACACACCCTCCGCGATCGACGTAATGAGCACCCTTGCAGTGGGTAGAGCGGCAGTGCCAGAAACCTGAGGGTTGCAGGTTCGCTCCCCGCCTCTTGACATCCAAATCGCTGCCGTTGTGTCCTTGGGCAGGACTCTTCACCCTTGCCCCCGGTGCCGCTCACACTGGTGAATGAATGATGAATGAATGATAGGTGGTGGTCGGAGGGGCCGTAGGCGCAAAATGGCAGCCTTGCTTCTGTCAGTCTACCACAGGGCAGCTGTGGCTACAAATGTAGCTTACCACCAGGTGTGAATGAATGATGGGTTCCCACTTCTCTGTGAGCGCTTTGAGTATCTAACAATAGAAAAGCGCGATATAAAATCTAATCCATTATTATTATTATAGGGCCACATCCTATTGTTAGAGCTGTAGAAGGAGGACAACCCCACCCTATTTCTGGGTTTGCTATGTCACTGAAGGGGGTCAAGCTAAGTGGTGACTTTCGAGAAATGCTAGTTTCCTTCCCTGACAGTGATGACATTGACATAGATTCCATCCGTTTATCTCCCATGTAACTATGCTTTTAATTTTTTACTAGCTTGCTCAAAGAGGGGCGTATTTTAGAAGTGTTGTACTAGTGATAAAGATCTTTTTAGAAGATCTGAAGGGGGAATTGTCGGAGGCAGATATTTACATATATCCGAATTTAAGTGTTACTACTTTTATTTCATAGTCATATTTGAAAACAGCTCGTGTTCTTCCAATTGTGGTCTTTTGGTTGTCTGCAAAACTGTGTGCTTAACCTTGAATGAGGAATGTTAGAGAGAGCGATAATAAGCATTTGTTTTGACTAGAGAGAGGGAAGAGGAGAGAGGGTTTTGGGTCGGAAAGGCAGACCATTTTGGCGGCGGGATAGAATGTTGTGAAGTGAAGTGAATTATTTTTATATAGCGCTTTTCTCTAGTGACTCAAAGCGCTTTACATAGTGAAACCCAACATCTAAGCTACGTACATTTAAACCAGTGTGGGTGGCACTGGGAGCAGGTGGGTAAAGTGTCTTGCCCAAGGACACAACAGCAGTGACTAGGATGGCGGAAGCGGGGATCGAACTTGCAACCCTCAAGTTGCTGGCACGGCCGCTCTACCAACCGAGCTATACCGCCCCACTGAATGTTCTATGCTGGACTGGTCTCAAATGTATATATATCTGCAAAGCTTTGCCAATATATTACAAAATACCTATTCTGTCTCTGGTGGTTTTTCAACTCAGCTTTAAGTGTCGTAAAAAGCTTGGGAGCGACTTGTGACTTGAATTCCCTGGGAGGAACAACTGGTCCAAAACGCAACAGTATCTAACAATAGAAAAGCGCGATATAATATCTAATCCATTATTATTATTATTATTATTATTATTATAGGGCCACATCCCAGTTATGGATGCCATCAGAGGGCCGCTTTTAACAGTGAATAATTTACGAATTTGCCTATTCATTTTATTATAACATTTTTTTTCAATGTACACTGTAAAAACAAATCTGTATATTTCACATTAAAATTCCGGTCACCATTTTTAAAAAATGCAAAATCTACATTATATTACAGTGGATGCAAAACAGTACCCCGTGGGTACCGTATTTTTCGGACTATAAGTCGCAGTTTTTTTCATAGTTTCATAGTGCGACTTATACTCAGTAGCGACTTATGTGTGAAATGATTAACACATTAGCGTAAAATATCAAATAATATTATTGATCTCATTCACGTAAGAGACTAGACGTATAAGATTTCATGGGATTTAGCGATTAGGAGTGACAGATTGTTTGGTAAACGTATAGCATGTTCTATATGTTATAGTTATTTGAATGACTCTTACCATAATATGTTACGTTAACATACCAGTTGGTTATTTATGCCTCATATAACGTACACTTATTCAGCCTGTTGTTCACTATTCTTGATTTATTTTAAATTGCCTTTCAAATGTCTATTCTTGGTGTTGGCTTTTGTCAAATACATTTCCCCAAAAAATGCGACTTATATATGTTTTTTCCTTCTTTATTATGCATTTTCGGCCGGTGCGACTTATACTCCGGAGCGACTTATACTCCGGAGCGACTTATAGTCCGAAAAATACGGTATAAATGATATATACACATTTAGCTGTAAAAATCCGCTGTACAGTATGTGTGTTTGGGTCCCCTTTTTTCAGGAACACTAATACCAAAAGTCACAATGTCGGATAGAATTCTAAAAAAGTTATGACAGACCACCTCAAAAAAACGGAATGGAATTTTACAGTTGTTTTACTGAATGGGACACCCAAAATGTACATTAAAATAAAGAAAGTGGGATTGACAATATTAACTATGAACAATAAAACACTGAATATTAACTACATATGAACATCTTTTACTTCTCAGACCAGCTCCTCCATCGACATCTTTTACAATCAAAGAAAAACAACAACATAAGTGTAACAAACAGCAAAATATGAATGCAAAATGTGATAAACACCCTACAATATGATATATTACCACTTCTATGCAAAAATGTGTTGTAAAAATCTGCTTCCGCATCTGTTCCTGACACACGTGTTTAGGGCTGGCTGCTCAGAAAACAAACCCCGCCCACTCTGCTTTGTTCCTGTCTGAGCTGCTGTGACGTAGATCAGTGTTTTTCAACCTTTTTTGAGCCAAGGCACATTTTCTGCGTTGAAAAAATCAGACGGCACACCACCAGCAGAAATCATTAAAAAACGAAACTCAGTTGACAGTAAAAAGTTGTTGTCGTAATTGTTGGATATGACTTTAAAGCATAACCAAGCATGCATCACTATAGCTCTTGTCTCAAAGTAGGTGTACTGTCACCACCTGTCACATCACACCCTGACTTATTTTGAGATTTTTGCTGTTTTCCTGTGTGTAGTGTTTTAGTTCTTGTCTTGCGCTCCTATTTTGTTGGCTTTTTCTCTTTTTTTGGTATTTTCCTGTAGCAGTTTCATGTCTTCCGTTGAGCGATATTTCCCGCATCTACTTTGTTTTAGCAATCAAGAATATTTCAGTTGTTTTTATCCTTCTTTGTGGGGACATTGTTGATTGTCATGTCATGTTCGGACGCCGTCTTTGCTCCGCAGTAAGTCTTTGCTGTCGTCCAGCATTCTGTTTTTGTTTACTTTGTAGCCAGTTCAGTTTTAGTTTCGTTCTGCATAGCCTCTCCTAAGCTTCAATGCCTTTTCTTAGGGGCACTCACCTTTTGTTTATTTTTGGTTTAATCATTAGACACCTTTTTACCTGCACACTGCCTCCCGCTGTTTCCGACATCTACAAAGCAATTAGCTACCTGCTGCCACCTACTGATATGGAAGAGTATTACACGGTTACTCTGCTGAGCTCTAGACAGCACCGACACTCAACAACAACACATCATTTGCAGACTATAATTAGTGGTTTGCAAAAAATATTTTTAGCCCAAATAGGTGAATTTAGATAATCTCCCACAGCACACCAGACTGTATCTCACGGCACACTAGTGGTTGAAAAACACTGGCCGTAGATTACCGTAATAACTCCTGTAACACCCAAAATAAAACACCGTAATAACTTGTATAACACCCAAAAAACCCGTTGGGCGGTATAGCTCGGTTGGTATAGTGGCCGTGCCAGCAACTTTAAGGGTTCCAGGTTCCATCCCCGCTTCCGCCATCCTAGTCACTGCCGTTGTGTCCTTGGGCAAGACACTTTACCCACCTGCTCCCAGTGCCACCCACACTGCTTTAAATGTAACTTAGATATTGGGTTTCACTATGTAAAGCTCTTTGAGTCACTAGAGAAAAGCGCTATCCATCCATCCATTTTCTACCGCTTGTCCCTTTTGGGGTCGCGGGGGGTGCTGGAGCCTATCTCAGCTGCATTCGGGCAGAAGGCGGGGTACACCCTGGACAAGTCGCCACCTCATCACAGGGCCAACATAGATAGACAGACAACTTTCACACTCATTGAAATACTTTCTATTAGGGGTGTAACGGTACGTGTATTTGTATTGAACCGTTTCGGTACGGGGGTTTCGGTTCGGTTCGGAGGTGTACCGAACAAGTTTCCACACGGACGTATTAAGTAGCGTAACGTACGTTGTGTAAACAATGCACACCGAGGCACAACAAATGGCATGCTAGCAACTAACGGGCTAGGATAGACTGACCATACGTCCTCTTTTCACCGGACATGTCCTCTTTTGCGGAGCTGTCCGGGCGGAGTTTCTTAAATGCCTCAAATGTCCGGCATTTTGAGTTAGGGTTGCGTGTATTTTCAATGTACCTTCAGGGTTAAGAAGGGGTTAAAAACAAAACAGCATTGGTGAGGGAGGGGCAGAGACAGAGAGAGAGAGAGAGTTATGATAAACGCGCATGCGTCGCCAGGCTCTGCTTTTTATCCATAGATTTATCACATTTAATTTTTTATTATCTATAGCAGGGGTGTCAAAAGTGTGCCCCAGAGGCCATTTGCGGCCCACAGCTAATGTTTTAAAGGCCCACGGCACATTCTAAAAATACTATTAAAATAAACAAAAACATAACAAAAGTGAAATAAAAAAGCTTAAAGGTTAAATGTCATTTAGAAAAAGTTGCAATGTTGACTAATAAAACAAAGCTGTTTTTTTTTCTTTCAAACTGTTATTGCTCAAAACATAATATTGAATCAAAATCAATGTTGTTATGAATTATTGACCTATCCAAGGTTCCCATTACTTCACATCAAATATTCCACTAAGAAAAATATTTTTGGTGGAAGATTTTGCAAATTTGGTAAATAAATAACCCAAAAATGTATATTTTGTTGTTTTCTTACTGATAAATGAACCGAACCGTGACCTCTAAACCGAGGTACGTACCGAACCAAAATTTTTGTGTACCGTTACATCCCTACTTTCTATAGTTCAAGACTTATGGCATACCTGCCAACTTTTGAAATCAGAAAAACCTAGTAGCCAGGGTCCAGGGGCCGCAGGCCCCGGTAGGTCCAGGACAAAGTCCTGGTAGGGGGTTCAGGTTCGCCCCCCGACGCAAAATGATTGATTGCATTCAGACAGGTTAAAATGTTGCTAAAACCATCACTTTTCTATCAGTCACAGTGACTTTTCAAAACAAAAATATTACAGCAAAAATCATATGGGTTGATTGACATGTTTATTCTGTAAGCTAACTTCAATAGTTTGAAATTATTTTGACAGTTAATGCCAGTTATCCTGTCAACCTTTCACAAGACTTCAATTTGTTAATTGAAAGTATAAACAGTATAAACACTTTTTACAGTAAACAAATGGTAAAACAGTACTAAACAATTCCATAAAAAAAAAAAATTGGTGTCATTATTAACTTTCTGTCCAAGCTTGTATAATCTACTGCCTTGTTCAATTGTAAAAAATATTCTGTGCCTAAAATTCACATTTCTATCACAATTATCATACTGTAAACATGGTAAGCTAACTTCATTAAAATTAATAGTCCTGTCAATAGCATGGAATTACAATTCAAATGTAGTTTTTTTGTAAGCCTTTCAAAAGAATTCAAAATATGAAAAATTAATGAAAATTAATTTAAGCCATCAGACACTTGAAAAGTGGCACATCACATCTCTAATGTAATCTTTTTAACTTTTCAACAGAAATAGCACTGCAAAAATATTAAGGACATACTTCTGTATTTTGGTAGTTATGCTGTCAACATTTAACAAGATTTCTTCAACTTGGACTTGAAAGCATAAATAGTATAAACACTTTTAACAGTATAACAGTACTAAACAATTCCAATAGATAACATAGGTGTCATTACTTTTTTGTGGCTAAAATCCAAATTTAGCAACGGCATTAGACTTGTGTTTTTTTGTCCCAACGTGGTCTTTTACATGGCTAATTCCTCCGTGTCCGATCGAAAAATCTTGTCTGCACAAGGTGCAATTCGCGTAGTTTTCACCCTTTTTGGAACGGATAATTATTCCCGGATAGGCTTTTTGAATATTCTTCACGGAATGACTGCAGTTTTCTTTTCGGTTTAAGACTCGTTTGCGATTTTTCTCCGGCTGATTCCATGATCGTTCGCTCGTTTGGAAACAATGGCAACTGGTGCCTCGTGCTTGGCAGCGGTGCTATAAATAGCCTCGCGCATGGCATTCGGAATGGCTCGATAGGAAGTTACGGGAAGCAGTGTCGATTGTCATTGTTGTTACGCGATTTCGTGAATAAAACTTTAAAAAAAAAAAAAATAATTTAATTAATGAAAAACCGTATTTTTTATCACTGCAACCGTAACCCGGAATAGGTTGATGAAAACCGTACTAATTACGGGAAAACCGGAGTAGTTGGCAGGTATGTTATGGTCACTTAAAAACATCACTGCACATAATGGCGGCGACAGTTTTGATGTTAAAGGTCTACAAAAATGATGTAGAACGTCCGGAGGGCCGGATTGAAAATCTTAATGGGCCGCATGTGGCCCGCGGGCCGTATTTTGCCCAGATCTGTGGTAGATGATTAGCTTTATGCTCTCCATCTTTGTATGGTTAGTTAATTGAGTCATTAAATGAAATATCACACCAAGGCATATTCTCTCTGTATTCTACTGTGTGAATCACTACACGGTCCACTAACAGGAAACGGATGGGGGGGGGGACACTTGCTTGCCTTATAAAACACACAAAGTAAGCTAGACGGGACGATTTAACAGCGCAAACACGTAGCGCCATCCAATCAAACGCGCCTGCAGCTTCTCTGCATCTTTCTACAGCAGTCGTTGCATCACCCGTGGAGCATATAGCAATCGTTTCACATTCACAAGTCCTAACAACTTACTGCCGCCGCTTACAGATTTTATGACCATAACTGCAATAAAAAAAGGGGGGGAGAATCGAAGTGATTGTTTTTCATTTCATTTATTGCCAATTGGGGGAAGAAGTAATTATAAACAACTTCAGAGGTGAACCAATGTCCCGGAACATATTGGCTCAGCTTTGATAAATCTGGAGAGAATCTTGACATAATGCACACTTTGCCGTCTTTCCACACAATCCTTCAACCGGGACGCCATTACTCATTCGTCCTTCGCTGCTTCACGCAGGAAATGATGCTCATTGATGGTCCGAGTGATAATTAACAAGATGACACTTTTACCAGCTGATTGATACCTTTGTGACTGATGACGTGATGCAGTGTGCAAAAGATGCTAGCCACCTGTATAGGAACATGCATAAAGCAAGGAAAAGTGTTTTGTCCAGGGAAACCTAGGCAAATCATTCAAGTCTAAAAGCACATTGATCGAGCTTAGTTGTGGTTTCTCTTCCCTAAACTGGAAGGTAATTGAATGAGCACACTGATGAGCTCATCATGTACAGTAGTAATAAACATCAGTGAGGCGGACGTGTTTGGACTACCGAAAGCCCCGCAGACCTTAGTAATGGACTTAAATTATTTATCTGTTGTTCTGTTTGACGTGCACGGAGAGGAGAAAAACTGCCAATATAATAATGACAGTGGCAAGACAGAATTATTGAAGCACTTCTTTATATTCTGCTCTATCAAAGCACAATAACACAACCACCAATATCACTGGTTTACTAGGAGTGTGCAGGGACTGTAAACATTCGAAGAAAAATATTTATTTCAGACTGTTTCCAAAATAAATGGTGAGAATGAATGTGTGTCTATTATTGTCAATTGTGAGGTGATTCGGATTACAAACACAATTCTTAATCAGTTTGGTCTCATTGTTTTTTTTTCATCTCTGCAATTCATAGACGGTCCCTAAAACAGTGTTTTTCAACCACTGTGCCATGGGAGTAGGGATGTCCCGATCCAGGTTTTTGCACTTCCGATCCGATACTGTTTTTGCACTTCCGATCCGATACCGATAATGGCCTATCCGAGCATGTATTAAAGTTATTTAGCCTACTTAGTTGTCAGAATCATGTTGAAAAGGGTTTTAGTACTCTTGATAACAACTAGCCAGCTGAATTAGGGGAGTTTGAATAATACACAATGGTTGGTAACAAGAAACTGACCTGTTTATTCAAGGATAAACACAAAATAGACAAAATTATACATGACAAACAGAAATGGCATCATTGAACTAGGGCTGGGCGATATGGCCTTTTTTAAATATTGCGATATTTTAAGGCCATATTGCGATACACAATATATATCTCGATATTTTGCCTTAGCCTTGAATGAACACTTGATGCATATAATCACAGCAGTATGATGATTCTGTGTGTTTTGATTGATTGATTGAGACTTTTATTAGTAGGTTGCACAGTGAAGTACATATTCCGTACAATTGACCACTAAATGGCAACACCCGAATAAGTTTTTCAACTTGTTTAAGTCGGGGTCCACTTAAATTGATTCATGATACAGATATATACTATCAGATATATACTATCATCATAATACAGTCATCACACAAGATAATCACATTGAATTATTTACATTATTTATAATCCAGGGTGTGGAGGGGGGCGCCGGATGTAAGTGTCAAAAAGACAGCCAAAAGAGTTTGATATGAGAATAAATCTAAAGTTAAAATATAGGGTAGAAATGCACCCATTTGCAGGAAATGTAGTCTTGATTTTCAACATTTTCTTTTAAGGCTTGCATGTCTACATTAAAACATTCTTCTTCATACTGCATTAATATATGCTACTTTTAAACTTTCATGCAGAGAAGGAAATCACAACTAAAAAAATCACTAATTTTTTCATACGGTGTTGATCTGGAAATTTTTGCCTCGGCATTTTGATGGTGTGGACGTGTGGCACCGAACGGATATAAGCGTCTCGACAGACGTTATAATATTTGAACAATGATGACGAAAACTGTTTTCTCTGTCGTGTCGGTGTGTCGAAAATTGTTATGCGCTTATTTTTTTATTTGATTTTGTGCGTGGCATATAATTGCTATGCGCAGAGGACGTTTAAACAGTGCGTAATTGCACTAGCGCGCACCTTAGAGAGAACGTTGGTCACACGGCTGCGCTAGCATCACAGCTAACGTTAGCCATGCTGCTACCTCTCTGCTCGGGGAGGACGTATACGTATGTGACGTATGACGTGACAGTATGTGACGTATGTCGTGACAGTATGTGACGTGTGTAAGAAGGTGCGCTTGTTGTCTGTGAGAAGCACAGACACAGAAAAGAGTGAGAAGAGCCTGTCGTGTAATGCCAGCAGCTAAAAGCAACTGCGTTAGAATCCACAGACCTGTGGATGTGTTGAAGGTGTGCTGGAAAATGCGGAACAGAAATTATAGGGAGCAGCAGAAAAGTGGAATGTACTATTTAAATAGGTGCGTTGGAAAACACAAGCAGAGTTTTTTTTTTTTAACTGGATCTGGATCGGCATTTTCCCATGCCTTGCCGATGCGCATTTTTTTGCAAATATCGGCGGCCGATCCGATCCAAATATCGGATCGGGACATCCCCACATGGGAGATTAAGTAATTTCACATATTTGGGTTAAAAATATTTTTTTGCTAACTGGTAATTATAATCCGCAAATGTGTTGTCGTTGAGTGTCTGTGCTGTCTAGAGCTTGGCAGAGTAACCGTGTAGTTAATTGCTTTGTAGATGTCGGAAACATGGTTTGTCGTGATCACAATATGCAGGAGGCAGCGTGTAGGTAAAAAGGTATCTAACACTTAAACCAAAAAATTATAAAAGGAAAATGCCGCTAAGAAAAGGCATTGAAGCTTAGGGATGTCTATGCAAAATGAAACCAAAACTGAACTGGCTGCAAAGTAAACAAAAACAGAATGCTGGACGACAGCAAAGACTTACTGTGGAGCAGACGGCGTCCACAACGTACATCCGTACATGACATGACAATCAACAATGTCCCCACAAAGAAGCATAGCGTCCGTATAACTTAAATGGTCTTGAAAACAAAGCGGGTGCGGGGAATAGCGTTCAAAGAAGACATGAAACTGCTACAGGAAAATACCAACAAAATAGGAAAAGCCACCAAAAAAAGAGCGCAGGAAAACACCAAAAAACCCATAAGTAATAAATAAGTCACGGCGTGATGTGACAGGTGGTGACAGTACACCTACTTTGAAAAAAGAGCTATAGTCATGCACGGTTGGTTATGGTTTAAAGTCATATCCAACAATTGCGAGAACGACTTTTTCCCTAGAAAGAACATCCAGAAGCTGCAATACATACAGAATAGTGCTGCTAGGATCCTGATGAGAGTGCGGAAATATGACCATATCACACCAACTCTCAAATCCCTTCACTGGCTTCCTGTTCCACTCAGGATTGAATTCAAAGTTTCCCTACTAACCCACCAGTGCCTCCATGGAAATGCC
Organism: Nerophis lumbriciformis; assembly: GCF_033978685.3. NCBI lineage: Eukaryota > Metazoa > Chordata > Actinopteri > Syngnathiformes > Syngnathidae > Nerophis > Nerophis lumbriciformis. Next base: position 4,907,560 of record NC_084574.2, on the reverse strand, counting down.
CCCCTCTACCTCAAAGAACTATCCATCCATCCATCCATTTTCTACCGCTTATTCCCTTCGGGGTCGCGGGGGGCGCTGGAGCCTATCTCAGCTACGATCGGGCGGAAGGCAGGGTACACCCTGGACAAGTCGCCACCTCATCGCAGGGCCACCTCAAAGAACTACTCACCCCCAAATCCTCCACACGACACCTCCGCTCCGGACAGGCTAACCTCCTCCAACCTTTGAGGACAAAGCTTCGAACAATGAGAGACCGGGCTTTCTGCTCTGCCGCTCCCAGTCTGTGGAACGCTCTCCCTGACCACCTGAGGGCACCACAGACTGTGGATGCTTTTAAAAAAGGCTTAAAAACCCTTCTTTTTAAAAAGCCTTTTTTTTTAGATATATGCATACTAGTTTTAGCTATTTGGCTGTTCTAGTTTTTATTTTTATTTTTTATACACTAGCACTTTGAGGTTGCTTACTCAATGTAAAGTGCTTTTTTTTTTTACAAATAAAATCTATATTATTTATTGTTTTTACTGTCAATATCGGCTACTGAGTTTCATTTTTCAAAGATTTCTGCTGGTGGTGTGCCTTTGGATTTTTTAATTTGAAAAAAAAAAGTGCCATCCATCCATCCATCCATTTTCTACCGCTTATTCCCTTCGGGGTCGCGGGGGGCGCTGGAGCCTATCTCAGCTACACTCCGGCGGAAGGCGGGGTGCACCCTGGACAAGTCGCCACCTCAAAGAACTACTCACCCCCAAATCCTCCACACGACACCTCCGCTCCGGACAGGCTAACCTCCTCCAACCTTTGAGGACAAAGCTACGAAAAATGGGAGACCGGGCTTTCTGCTCCGCCGCTCCCAGTCTGTGGAACACTCTCCCTGACCCCCTGAGGGCACCACAGACTGTGGATGCTTTTAAAAAAGGCTTAAAAACCCTTCTTTTTAAAAAAGCCTCTTTTTTTTTTTAGATATATGCATACTAGTTTTAGCTATTTGGCTGTTCTAGTTTTTTTAAGTTTTTTTATACACTGTAGCACTTTGAGGTTGTTTACTCAATGTAAAGTGCTTTTTTTTTTTTTTTTTTTTACAAATAAAATCTATATTATTTATTATTTTTACTGTCAATATCGGCTACTGAGTTTCATTTTTCAAAGATTTCTGCTGGTGGTGTGCCTTTGGATTTTTTAATTGGAAAAAAAAAGTGCCATCCATCCATCCATCCATCCATTTTCTACCGCTTATTCCCTTCGGGGTCGCTGGAGCCTATCTCAGCTACACTCCGGCGGAAGGCGGGGTGCACCCTGGACAAGTCGCCACCTCATCGCAGGGCCACCTCAAAGAACTACTCACCCCCAAATCCTCCACACGACACCTCCGCTCCGGACAGGCTAATAATAATAATAATAACTTGGATTTATATAGCGCTTTTCTAAGTACCCAAAGTCGCTTTACATGTAGAACCCATCAATCATTCACACCTGGTGGTGGTAAGCTACTTTCATAGCCACAGCTGCCCTGGGGTAGACTGACGGCTAACCTCCTCCAACTTCCGAGGACAAAGCTACGAACAATGGGAGACCGGGCTTTCTGCTCCGCCGCTCCCAATCTGTGGAACGCTCTCCCTGACCACCTGAGGGCACCACCGACTGTGGATGTTTTTAAAAAAGGCTTAAAAACCCTTCTTTTTAAAAAAGCCTTTTTTTTTTTCTTTTCTTTTAGATACCATATATAACCAAATAACCGCCCATGTCCTAATAGCCGCCCGGGGTCTGACCCCATTTTGTGAATTAACCGCCTCTTCCTAATAACCGCCCATGGGCTGTTATTTGCATAATTTAGATTAAAATGCTACTGGGGTTGCGTTTGCTGCCGTATTATTGTTTTGATGGTTTTATAGAGTACTTGGTACCATCATTTTATTTTTCCTGTATGCTGCTTTATTTAAAACTTGGAGTAATGTAGCCTTTATTTTATTTAAGTGACAGTATTATTGTTCTGTTTTGATGGTGGGTTTTATACTTGAGTACTTGGTACCATAATTTTATTTTTACCGGTAGGCTGCTTTATTTAAAAAGTTTATTTATTTTTAGTATTGGTATTCTATTTGACAATTGTTGCACTACTGCCATGTAGAGGCCTTGTTGTTCTTGTCTTTTGATAGCCTACCTCATGTTGATCTCTTGTTTTTTTGTTTGTATGTTTACAATAGCTTTTACATTTAAAGTTTTTGTATAAAAAAAAAATACTGGACAGTAACCATTGTAACCAAATAATGGCCTGGTGCAGGCTGGTGCAAAAATAAATAAAAGCCTTGTGCAAATAACCGCCTGCTTCTTTTAAACGCCTGTCTCCAAAATCGATTTTGTGAAATAAACGCCCGGGCTACTATTTGGTAATATACGGTATATGCATACTAGTTTTAGCTATTTGGCTGTTCTAGTTTTTTATTTTTTTTATACACTGTAGCACTTTGAGGTTGTTTACTCAATGTAAAGTGCTTTTTCTTACAAATAAAATCGATATTATTTCCCTATAAGATCTCAGACACTGATGTTATTTTGTCCCGAGAAAGTGTACTTTCGATGAAAATTGCATTTAGGCAAACTAAAGTTTCAAAATAGAAACTCCTTGACATTTTAGTTTTAAAGAGAAATACATGAATGCATTTATTCAAATTCATCGAAAGTGAGTGAATCGAAAACATTTGAGTTAAAAAAAAGGCAGCGGGAGTCGCGACGAATGAGGCAACGAGTGAAGAAAAATGTATTTACCTTGTGAAGAAATGTGGCAGGGCGAGGCCGAGTCACACGAAGACTTCCCAAAAGTCTTCCAGCAACTTTGCCGACTATCCGCGTCGAAGCCATTTTCAAGCGCCAACCGTATTCAGCAGTCTACTTCAGTCCATTCTGGTTGAAAACCAGCCTGCTGTGCGTTGCTATAAACTCCGAAAAAGAGGGAAATGTGTAGGAAAGGAGACGACGGAAGACGGCACGTCAACAGCGGGACAGAAGAAGGCACAGCCCCGTTTCCTCTTCTGCTGACGTCCCCTCCCTCTGGCTCCACTTTCCTGGTGCTTGTTTTGTCTTACTGTGTGTGTGTGTGTGTGTGTGTGTGTGTGTGTGTGTGTGTGTGTGTGTGTGTGTGTGTGTGTGTGTGTGTGTGTGTGTGTGTGTGTGTGTGTGTGTGTGTGTGAGGGCAGAACCATTGGCTGGGGAGGCGAGAGAAAAGTGAGTGCGGGAGCTTCAATGTTGAAACCACCGCGTCATTTCTGACGCTAATTGCTAACTGCTAGCTAGCCAGCTAGCTCGGCTACAGTTAAAATGGTGAGCATTTTTTGCTTAGTCATTAGCATTTGCATATCTACCTTAAAACTACTAACACTACAGCAGTGGTTCTCAAACTTTTTTTCCACCAAGTACACTGCAAAAAGTTAAGTGTTCAAAAACAAGTAAAAACATATATACAGGTAAAAGCCAGTAAATTAGAATATTTTGAAAAACTTGATTTATTTCAGTAATTGCATTCAAAAGGTGTAACTTGTACATTATATTTATTCATTGCACACAGACTGATGCATTCAAATGTTTATTTCATTTAATTTTGATGATTTGAAGTGGCAACAAATGAAAATCCAAAATTCCGTGTGTCACAAAATTAGAATATTACTTAAGGCTAATACAAAAAAGGGATTTTTAGAAATGTTGGCCAACTGAAAAGTATGAAAATGAAAAATATGAGCATGTACAATACTCAATACTTGGTTGGAGCTCCTTTTGCATCAATTACTGCGTTAATGCGGCGTGGCATGGAGTCGATGAGTTTCTGGTACTGCTCAGGTGTTATGAGAGCCCAGGTTGCTCTGATAGTGGCCTTCAACTCTTCTGCGTTTTTGGGTCTGGCATTCTGCATCTTCCTTTTCACAATACCCCACAGATTTTCTATGGGGCTAAGGTCAGGGGAGTTGGCGGGCCAATTTAGAACAGAAATACCATGGTCCGTAAACCAGGCACGGGTAGATTTTGCGCTCTGTGCAGGCGCCAAGTCCTGTTGGAACTTGAAATCTCCATCTCCATAGAGCAGGTCAGCAGCAGGAAGCATGAAGTGCTCTAAAACTTGCTGGTAGACGGCTGCGTTGACCCTGGATCTCAGGAAACAGAGTGGACCGACACCAGCAGATGACATGGCACCCCAAACCATCACCCAACCATGCAAATTTTGCATTTCCTTTGGAAATCGAGGTCCTAGAGTCTGGAGGAAGACAGGAGAGGAACAGGATCCACGTTGCCTGAAGTCTAGTGTAAAGTTTCCACCATCAGTGATGGTTTGGGGTGCCATGTCATCTGCTGGTGTCGGTCCACTCTGTTTCCTGAGATCCAGGGTCAACGCAGCCGTCTACCAGCAAGTTTTAGAGCACTTCATGCTTCCTGCTGCTGACCTGCTCTATGGAGATGGAGATTTCAAGTTCCAACAGGACTTGGCGCCTGCACACAGCGCAAAATCTACCCGTGCCTGGTTTACGGACCATGGTATTTCTGTTCTAAATTGGCCCGCCAACTCCCCTGACCTTAGCCCCATAGAAAATCTGTGGGGTATTGTGAAAAGGAAGATGCAGAATGCCAGACCCAAAAACGCAGAAGAGTTGAAGGCCACTATCAGAGCAACCTGGGCTCTCATAACACCTGAGCAGTGCCAGAAACTCATCGACTCCATGCCACGCCGCATTAACGCAGTAATTGAGGCAAAAGGAGCTCCAACCAAGTATTGAGTATTGTACATGCTCATATTTTTCATTTTCATACTTTTCAGTTGGCCAACATTTCTAAAAATCCCTTTTTTGTATTAGCCTTAAGTAATATTCTAATTTTGTGACACACGGAATTTTGGATTTTCATTTGTTGCCACTTCAAATCATCAAAATTAAATGAAATAAACATTTGAATGCATCAGTCTGTGTGCAATGAATAAATATAATGTACAAGTTACACCTTTTGAATGCAATTACTGAAATAAATCAAGTTTTTCAAAATATTCTAATTTACTGGCTTTTACCTGTATAAAAATTAGCATACCTGCCAACTTTTGAAATCAGAAAAACCTAGTAGCCAGGGTCCAGGGGCCGCAGGCACGCAAAATGATTGATTGCATTCAGACAGGTTAAAATGTTGCTAAAACCATCACTTTTCTATCAGTCACAGTGACTTTTCAAAACAAAAATATTACAGCAAAAATCATATGGGTTGATTGACATGTTTATTCTGTAAGCTAACTTCAATAGTTTGAAATTATTTTGACAGTTAATGCCAGTTATCCTGTCAACCTTTCACAAGACTTCAATTTGTTAATTGAAAGTATAAACACTTTTTACAGTAAACAAATGGTAAAACAGTACTAAACAATTCCATTAAAAAAAAAATTGGTGTCATTATTAACTTTCTGTCCAAGCTTGTATAATCTACTGCCTTGTTCAATTGTAAAAAATATTCTGTGCCTAAAATTCACATTTCTATCACAATTATCATACTGTAAACATGGTAAGCTAACTTCATTAAAATTAATAGTCCTGTCAATAGCATGGAATTACAATTCAAATGTAGTTTTTTTGTAAGCCTTTCAAAAGAATTCAAAATATGAAAAATGAATGACAATTAATTTAAGCCATCAGACACTTGAAAAGTGGCACATCACATCTCTAATGTAATCATTTTAACTTTTCAACAGAAATAGCACTGCAAAAATATTAAGGACATACTTCTGTATTTTGGTAGTTATGCTGTCAACATTTAACAAGATTTCTTCAACTTGGACTTGAAAGCATAAATAGTATAAACACTTTTAACAGTATAACAGTACTAAACAATTCCAATAGATAACATTGGTGTCATTACCTTTTTGTGGCTAAAATCCAAATTTAGCAACGGCATTAGACTTGTGTTTTTTTGTCCCAACGTGGTCTTTTACATCGCTAATTCCTCCGTGTCCGATCGAAAAATCTTGTCTGCACAAGGTGCAATTCGCCTAGTTTTCACCCTTTTTTGGAACGGATAATTATTCCCGGATAGGCTTTTGAATGTTCTTCACGGAATGACTGCAGTTTTCTTTTCGGTTTAAGACTCGTTTGCGATTTTTCTCCGGCTGATTCCATGATCGTTCGCTCGTTTGGAAACAATGGGCAACAGGTGCCTCGTGCTTGGCAGCGGTGCTATAAATAGCCTCGCGCATGGCATTCGGAATGGCTCGATAGGAAGTTACGGGAAGCAGTGTCGATTGTGATTGTTGTTACGCGATTTCGTGAATAAAACTTAAAAAAAATAAAATAATTTTAATTAATGAAAAACCGTATTTTTTATCACTGCAACCGTAACCCGGAATAGGATGATGAAAACCGTACTAATTACGGGAAAACCGGAGTAGTTGGCAGGTATGAATTAGGGGTATTTTATTTGAACTAAGCAAAATGATCTGCCAATAGAACAAGAAAATTTGGCTTGTCAAGACTTTCCAAAACATATACATATTGAAAGAGTAAATGAAACCAAATTTCTAGGTATAATGATTGATGATACATTGAACTGGAAATCTTGCGTAAAAAATATACAACATAAAGTAGCAAGAAACACATCAATAATGAATAAAGCAAAACATGTTCTAGACCAGGGGTGCTCACACTTTTTCTGCAGGCGAGCTACTTTTCAATTGATCAAGTCGTGGGGATCTACCTCATTCATATATATCATTTATATTTACTTATTTATGAAATATATGTTTTTGTTAACAAGTTAAAGGTGTTTAATGATAATGCAAGCATGTTTAACACATATAGTTAATATTGTTAATACATTAAAGGTGTTTAATGATAATACAAGTATGTTTAATACATATAGTTAATATTGTTAACAAGTTAAAGGTGTTTAAAGATAATGCAAGCATGTTTAACACATATAGTTAATATTGTTAACAAGTTAAAGGTGGTTAAAGATAAAACAAGCATGTTTAACACATATAGTTAATATTGTTAACAACTTAAAGGTGGTTAAATATAAAACAAGCATGTTTAACACATATAGTTAATATTGTTAACAACTTAAAGGTGGTTAAAGATAATACAAGCATGTTTAACACATACAGATTCCTTTCTTTCATGAAGACAAGAATATAAGTTGGTGTATTACCTGATTCTGATGACTTGCATTGATTGTAATCAGACAGTGGTGATGATAACGTCCGCATTTTTGAATGGAGGAGAAAAAAAGTCCTCCTTTCTGTCCAATACCACATGAAAGTGGTTGGTTTTTGGCATCTTATTTGTCCAGCTTCCGTACTCCTTTGTATACAAGAAATACATTGTCGGCAAACTCCGTAGCTTGCTAGCTTGTGCACGCCAGCTTTCTGAGACTCTTATTTTGGTAGCGCAGGCAGGATGAAGCAGAGTTTTTATTGTGCAACTGTGCAGTAGGTCTTTGGAGTTTTGACGACAGGTACGGCGCCAGAGTCTGTTGAAATAAAGTGTTTCTCGCCTTCCAGTCGGTAATTTTAATGAGCTGGCAGCAACCAGCGTCATCTCAGAAGACCCTCGGGTGCCGTGAATGCCAATCAAGTGACGAAAGTGACGTCATAGTGAAGATTTATGATCGCTCATTTTTAGGACTATTTTTTTAATGCCTGGCTGGTGATCGACTGACACACCCTTCGAGATCGACCGGTAGCTCGCGATCGACGTAATGAGCACCCCTGTTCTAGACCAAAAATCACTTCATATTCTCTACTGCTTACTAGTGTTACCATATCTGAGTTACTGTGTAGAAATATGGGGAAATAACTACAAAAGTACACTTCATTCATTAACGGTGTTACAAAAAAGATCAGTTAGAATAATACATAATTTTGGATATAGATAACATACAAATCCTTTTATTTATTGAATCAAAAATACTGAAATTCCACGACATAGTGAATTTGCAAACAGCTAAAATGATACACAAAACAAACTATAACCTGCTACCCAAGAATATACAACAATTCTTCTCATAAAAAGAGGAGAAATATAATCTTAGAGAACAATTTAATTTAAAACATTTGTACGCACGTACAACACTTAAGACCTTCAGTATATCAGTATGTGGAATTAAATGATGGCATGGATTAAGCAAAGCAATCAAACAATGTACTAATATGATCCACTTCAAGAAACTCTTTAAACTTAAAGTGTTTACGAAGTACAAAGAAGAAGAACCATGATAAATAAACATTCGGAATTTATTCATCCATCCATTCTTTCATTCTCAAAATAATCTTACTTATCTAATCATATGAAATATAACTTACTTCACCAATTATTATTTATTTATTTTTATTGTGATTACTTATGGAGTATATTGTGAATAAATTGAGAACAGGAAGTGAACAAAAGTTTTAGCAACTGTTATGTAAAAGAAAAGGGGTAGGATTAGGTAAGCTCTGCTTCTTCCTACTCCTTTTCGAACATGTTGAAAAGAGAAACTGGAAATTGTGATGTATCATGTTGTATGCTTGCATGTTTGAAACAAACTCAACTCAACTCAAAAAACATGTAAAATTAGCTAACTTCAATGAACCCAAAAATACCTTAAAATAAGTATATTCTCACTAATAACAAGTGCACTTTTCTTGGTTGAAAAAACAAATATGAGACCTTTTTGCTCAATATGTTGAAAAATATTCTTAAATTAAAGTAAATGCTGGTGCCATTATCTTGACATAATGATATGCGCTTGGCATTATATTTCTTGAAACCAGCAAACTTATACTAAAATCTAATTTATTGTTCTTAATGGAAAGGCAACAAGGCAACCGCTTGTTACTCTCGGGGTCTCCTAGCTGCTCAGGCAAATCATATTGTCTAAAAATGCATTTTTCCATCGATAACATGACATCATTGCTTCAAGTGCGTGCTCTTTCAGTCAATTAGTGCGCATATATACAGCCCGGCCCCCGGCCCAAAAAAATTTAATTGTAATTTTGAAGAATTTATCTGAATGTGCATGAACTATTTCTGTTCAAAATTGTTAGAAATGTCACATCTTAAATGTTTAAATATTAACTGTCAGTTTACTGTACTGTGCCAACTGTACTATGTTATGTTATGTTATTTTCATTTATTATGCGCCCCCCCAACCTACTGTTACATCAGCCCGGGGCGCAGCCCGAGTGGAGAAACAAAGAAAAAAACAGAAACAGAGACTGAGACACACAAAGGAATCTAAACTAAACACATAAATCAAAAGTCATCTGCGGTAAAGAGGTTACTTTTAAGCTGTGCTCCAGAAGAGTCCAGAGTGGTGGCGGACTTAATATTCAGAGCGAGCTTATTCCATAGCCTAGGTGCCATCACTGAGAAAGAACGGTTTCCCTTTGTCACTAGGTTTGACCGTGGGACCTTCTGTGTCATCTGGTTGTCCGATCTAAGGCAACGACCAAGCCTGGAGCTGGTGGGTTGGTCCAGGAGATCTTTAATGTAAGCTGGGGCGAGACCATTGAGCGCTTTGAAGACATACGTGACGATCTTAAATTTCACTCTGCGCTTCACTGGGAGCCAGTGAAGGGAGTAGAGGATAGGAGAAATGTGTTCCCTCATTTTTGCGCCTGTCACCAGCCTGGCAGCTGCATTTTGTACTAGCTGCGCGCTATGGATGGTCTTGTCGGTGACCCCAGCATAAAGGGCATTGCAATAGTCCAGTCTAGAAAAGATGAGCATCAACTCGACCTTCCGTAGGTCACTGGGGGAGAGGAAAGACTTGATCTTGGCTATTGTGCGTAGTTGGAAATACTTACGTAGTAATACGTAGTTGGATACTACTATATGAGGACGTATTTTCTATTGTTTCATTGAAAATAAAACAGCTTTTTAACATTTGGCTGTCATCTGTTTTAATTATGAGACACAATTGTGTCAAAGTCAGGATTTTTTTTTCATGCTTGAAATAAGAAATGATTACTTTAAAAAAGTAGTTTTATACTTGTGAGTGTTGATGACACAGCTTTGCAACAGTTGATATTGTAGTTTCAAGCAAGTTTTACTCAATATAGGTCATCAAATCTTAGCAACAAGCTGTAATATCTTACTGAGATCATTTAGGACCAAAACACTTAAAACAAGTAAAACACTCTAACATAAAATCTGCTTAGTGAGAAGAATTATCTTATCAGACAGAAAATAAGCAAATATCACCCTTATTTGAGATATTTCATCTTACTTAGATTTCACTTTTTGCAGTGTACAACCTTAGAAAAAAACCTTGTCTCTCCCAGTACCACGGTGACCATAATAAGGCCCCGTTTACACTGCAGAGTACGGCCCCAGCCTCCCCGAGAGCCCAACCCACAAACAGTGGTGAGGTGTGGTGCCCAGGGAACCAGGGACCACCGCCCCCACGCAGCCAAGCCGGACAGCAACAGGAACCCCGGAGCCCGGCCCACCGCGCCGCCCACAAGGGCCAGCAGCAGGCCGCAGACAGATGCACCCGGTAGAGGACAAGGCACGAGAAAAGCAGGGGACAGCCAGACCCCAAGCCAGCAAGAGACCACACCCCACACGGGCAGAAAGGCGAGACGCCCCGCCCGGGGGGCCCGGAGACCCCCGCAACCGTTCGGGAAGACCGCCCCCGCCCCACCGGCAACCGGGCCCCCACGAGCCCACTCCCCACCTCCGGAAAGCGCGGCGAGGCCAGCACCCGGCCATCCGAACTCAGTTTGTAAACGATCAATGAGTCCATACAAAGCTAAGAGCCGGAGATTCCATAAATACACGGCGCACTTACCCGTGTAAAAAATTGTCCGAGGAAGGGAACCTTAAACGATAGTTTAGTGTGGCTGAAACGAGGCTTAGGCTAAATAATTGTTCGTTTAAGGGGTTAAACGACTTAGTGTAGACATAGCCTAAGCAACACGAAAATACTGTAGCATTGTAGGCCCAAGTATTGACTACATATAGTTTGAACAGTAACACTGTTTAATACAGGAAAATAAAACAATGTACTTTAATCAAGTGATTCTTTATCGTAGTACTGCCACCAGACTCGTGTATAGAGAGAGTATGGCCAACCCGGTTTCAGAAAGAAGACAAGTATGGGGAAAAAGAGGTCCGCCATACACTGGAGAGCCACCAACAACAGTGTCTTGTGCAAGGTAAACACACGACACAATGTCTGCGTTTTGTTCAGGAGAGAACACACATACGCTAATACTAATAACAGAAAAAATGAACACATTAAAGAGATGGTTTGACAAAAACAGACTATCGTTCAATCTCGGTAAAGCTAAGAGAATGCTATTAGGTAACGGCAAAAGAGAAAGTAAAACACAAATACGATTAGCCCGAGTAGACACTGTAAGAGTAAAATAAACAACATTTTGGTTGTAATAATAGATGGCAGTGGCTTAGTAAAGTTTGTCTAAGCTTAAAAGCACAGGAATAGCACAAACAATACATTGAAGGCAACCACCATAGTTGACAAAAGGCCCTTTTCCACAACAAGTTCAGGAACTTTAGGTACCCAGAACCATACCTGCCAACTACTCCGGTTTTCCCGTAATTAGTACGGTTTTCATCAACCTATTCCGGGTTACGGTTGCAGTGATAAAAAATACGGTTTTTCATTAATTAAAAAAAATAAAAAAATTTTAAGTTTTATTCTCGAAATCGCGTAACAACAATGACAATCGACACTGCTTCCCGTAACTTCCTATCGAGCCATTCCGAATGCCATGCGCGAGGCTATTTATAGCACCGCTGCCAAGCACAAGGCCATTGTTTCCAAACGAGCGAACGATCATGGAATCAGCCGGAGAAAAATCGCATACGAGTCTTAAACCGAAAAGAAAACTGCAGTCATTCCGTGAAGAATATTCAAAAGCCTATCCGGGAATAATTATCCGTTCCAAAAAGGGTGAAAACTACGCGAATTGCACCTTGTGCAGACAAGATTTTTCGATCGGACACGGAGGAATTAGTGATGTAAAAGACCACGTTGGGACAAAAAAACACAAGTCTAATGCCGTTGCTAGCGATACAAGTGGAAAACTTTCAACGTTTTTCGTCGCCCAAACAGATTCTTTGGATGTGATAAATGCCGAAGTTTTATTTACGGAGGCAATAATTGAGCAAACAAAAAGGTAATGACACCAATGTTATCTATTGGAATTGTTTAGTACTGTTATACTGTTAAAAGTGTTTATACTATTTATGCTTTCAAGTCCAAGTTGAAGAAATCTTGTTAAATGTTGACAGCATAACTACCAAAATACAGAAGTATGTCCTTAATATGTTTGCAGTGCTATTTCTGTTGAAAAGTTAAAATGATTACATTAGAGATGTGATGTGCCACTTTTCAAGTGTCTGATGGCTTAAATTAATTTTCATTAATTTTTCATATTTTAAATTCTTTTGAAAGGCTTCCAAAAAAACTACATTTGAATTGTAATTTCATGCTATTGACAGGACTATTAATTTTAATGAAGTTAGCTTACCATGTTTACAGTATGATAATTGTGATAGAAATGTGAATTTTAGGCACAGAATATTTTTTACAATTGAACAAGGCAGTAGATTATACAAGCTTGGACAGAAAGTTAATAATGACACCAATTTTTTCTTTTAATGGAATTGTTTAGTACTGTTTTACAATTTGTTTACTGTAAAAAGTGTTTATACTGTTTATACTTTCAATTAACAAATTGAAGTCTTGTGAAAGGTTGACAGGATAACTGGCATTAACTGTCAAAATAATTTCAAACTATTGAAGTTAGTTTACAGAATAAACATGTCAATCAACCCATATGATTTTTGCTGTAATATTTTTGTTTTGAAAAGTCACTGTGACTGATAGAAAAGTGATGGTTTTAGCAACATTTTAACCTGTCTGAATGCTAATAATCATTTTGCGTCGGGGGGCGAAGCCTGAACCCCCCACCAGGACTTTGTCCTGGACCTACCGGGGCCTGCGGCCCCTGGACCCTGGCTACTAGGTTTTTCTGATTTCAAAAGTTGGCAGGTATGCAGAACTATGGATTCCTGCAGAAGTGTGTGGTTTGTGTTTCCACCGCATTTCACAGTTCCGTCTAGTTTATACAAAATCAGGCTGATGATGTATGGAAGAGTGGTTCAGTATATTTCTACACTGATGCCATGTAAATAAACAGACAATATTCCTCTTAAAGTTATTTTACTAAAAAGTAAGTAAATAAAATACAAAGCAATAATATACAAAACAATATGATTTGAAAAATAAAGTGTACCGAATTGTTCATAAAAAGTCAGGCTTTTGTCCGCAATGTCTAAACAGTCAGATAGTCATCCTCTCAGTTAGTGATGAATTCATGAGGGTCATGTGTTTCCTTATGGTCCTTTTCAGATGTATAAAAATATATAAATCATAAATGTCAGTGTTTAACGGCTTCAGCGTTAGCTTGTTAGCATTAGCATTCTGTTCACTCAGGTTGAGGCTAATAACGACACAAATTGAGTGTTACTGACTACTTTTAAAACATGCAATAGAGTAAATAGGTTGTATTTGATGTAATTTACCTTCGTTCTTCGTGTATTCCCTCCTTTATTTCACATTTATCCAACAAAGTCTCAGAGTAGTAGGCAGCTGAGGTTGTTGCTTCAAGTCTGGCTTCATACTCCTCTGTAAATACGTTTAAAAGAGTCCGTCCTGTTCTCGTAGCTTTGTGTATCGAAATTAAGTTTGTAAAAAATGATAAACAACAATAAACTGCATATAGTTTTAAGACCACGGCTGAGGAAAAATACTGCAAGAAAGTTCCACTGATCAACGTTCTTTAGCAAAAAGATGCCCCACAAAATTTCCTGCAAGCCGAAATTAGCTTTCCATATTCTTTCTCTCCGTTGTCAAAATGGAAACTAACAAGTCGTGTAGCAATCTGTAAATTGCGGTCCTGTGTTCGAAAAATAAGTTTTAGGAACGCCACCAACTTTGTCCAACCAGTCAGCGTTCGACAGCGCGGCCCGCTCAGATAAGGTTCCAAGAACCTTCTAAAAAGTCCTACCTAGCTGGCAGGAACTCCGAAAAGTTCCTGAAGAACTAAATCTACCTGGGTAGTTTTTGGTAGAAACACAGGGGAAACTTTATTTCCCCGTACTTTAAAGTTCCTGCAGTGGAAAAGGGCCTATACTTCACACAATGTCATAATTTCCCCGTGATTATTGGTCCAAAGCTAATGATTTTGGTAAAATGAGGGTATTAAGTAATTTTTTCGGTTGTTCAGTGTATTCTTTTTACGTCTCTTGCGCTGTCGGGTGTGTATTATAGAGCCTGCTGGTCACTAAACACTGCATTAATACGGCAGCAGTGTGCATCAAATACGGCCGCAAAATTATACTTACCTACTTAATTTCAAGAGAATGTTTTATTGTAAGTTTATGAGCTGGAGTATGTTTAGAACTATATAAAGACAAATTATTTTGGTTTATTCCTACAGAAAAACTACCATCTCAACGACAGCATTTGCTTGAATTCGGGCACGACCGCACATGTCCTTCGTAGCAAAAATAACGTTTTAAAAGTTAAAGTACCAATGATTGTCTCACACACACTAGGTGTTGCAAAATTATTCTCTGCATTTTACCCATCACCAGGTGAGGGGAGCAGTGGGCAGCAGCAGTGGCCGCGCCCGAGAATAATTTTTGGTGATTTAACCCCCAATTCCAACCCTTGATGCTGAGTGCCAAAAAATGGTACCTGTTGTTAGAAGAGGTGGCGACTTGTCCAGGGTGTACCCCACCTTACACCCGAATGCAGCTGAGATAGGCTACAGCCACACCTGTGACCCCGAGAGGGACAAGCGGTAGAAAATGGATGGATGTTTCTTTATACACGACTCTTAACTACCACAGTTTGAGAATCACTGCACTAGAGTCTAAGCTGAATAAAACGGAGACCTTTTATAGTTCTAAAGAGACCATTGTATCTCACCTGTTTGGTATTTTTTACAGTGTAACCAATACAGGTAAATGTTTAACACAGTTAACCCACAGCAGACAAAGGCTGACTTTTTGTCTTTTGAGTAAATTTTTTCTGTATTTTTGTCCATAATTTTTGTTGTCTTGTAGTGATGGGATCGGCAGTTCTTTTGACTGTACTGAATCAATAGAATCAGTTCCTTAAATTGAGTCGTTCAAAAAAAAATAGGAGGGGGGGGGGGGGCGTGCGTAGTACAGTACAGTGCAGACTAGAGATGCGCGGTTGGCGGGCACAACCGCGGAGTCCGCGGATTATCCGCGGATCGGGCGGATGAAATTAAGAAAAATTAGATTTTATCCGCGGGTCGGGTCGGGTCGGGCGGTTGAAATAAAAAAAAAATTGGATTTTAAATAGATTCAGGCGGGTGGCAGTTAAACCAATTCGGAAATATATATACATAGTTAAATGTTGTTACCCACATACGAAAAACGAGCAGGCACCTGCAGCATATGCCACAACAGAAGAAAAAAAAAGAAAAGAGATGGACACTTTTACGGAGCGGAGAAGGGACGCCTCGCCGGGGTCCGGGACCGAGGCCCCTTCCCCCGAGAGGGCCCCACCGGGAGCCGTAGCTGAGGCGATCCGCGAGAAGGGCCCGACGCAGGTCCAGGGTCACCACCGCGCCCACCGCACCGACACCCCGCCTCGTCCGCCTTCGCCGCGGCCGGCGTCACGCGCAGCAGGTAAGCAGCTTACCTGCCCGCCACCCCCGTGGCCGGGGGCCCGTAACAGGGGTCACTCCGCGCGCTCCGCCCGCGCAGCTTACCTGCCCGCCACCCCTGTTGCCGGGGGCGCGTAACAGGGGTCACTCCGCGCGCAGTGCGCTCACGAAAGAGGTGGGGCTCACCCTGGTTGATATAGACAGCAGGACTGTGGCCATGGAAGTTGGAACCCGCTAAGGAGTGTGTAACAACCCACCTGCCGAATCAACTAGCCCTGAAAATGGATGGCGCTGGAGCGTCGGGCCCATACCCGGCCGTCGCCGGCAGCGAGACGCGCTTGGAGGTGCGCTCAGCGCGGCTCCCATATGATTGCGCACTGGTGTGCGTCTGGGTCGTGACAGCGTGGCACGCGAATGTCTGTGCTGGATTGGATCAGTCTCCTTTCTTTAATAGGCAAAAGCTTTATAACCTCACTAATGCTTTGCATCGTCTATATTAGATATATAACAACGGGCGGGTGCGGTTCTGATCAAATGTTACATCGGGTGGATGGCGGATGGTTGACGACTTTCTGATGCGGTTGCGGATGAAATAATTGCCTATCCACGCATCTCTAGTGCAGACATTCGCGGGAGAAGCAGCAAATAGGGTGAACGCAAGTCCCTACACAGCTCTGTGCATGCAGTACACCAGGCAGTGAGTGACTGACACAGCGCCACAGTCAGCACAGTTCAGTACATGAACCTGAATCACTTCTGCAGCAGCAGTTCTGTGTGCAGGTCGGCGAATCATGAGTCAGTCAGTAACAGCTTCCCCAGCGGCAGATCTCGGTGTGTGTCAGTTCGCGAACGACACAAGCCCTCAGCACCCAATGAACGACGCGCACAGTGACTGAACGAGAGCCTCAATGTGACGTCCTCCTCCGCGACACAGTCAGTTCTCTGTGTCAGTAGGTTCGCGAGTCCTGATTCTGTCGTTCACTGAGTGATTCATGTCGTTAATCCGCAGTGAACGAATCGTTCGCTCAGTCCCTCCCCCCGCCCCCATGATGAGTAGCTGGCTGCGTCGTTCGCCGACGTCGAGGGTTCAGTGAGTCACAGAATGCGCCAGTTCCACTCATACCGGCATGGTCGCGGCGGAGCTCAACTGAACTGAGAAAGGAACGAATCAGTCCACGAAGTGATTCGGTTCAGTACGTTCCCTCAAAAGATTCGTTAATTTGAACGTCGCATTTTTTGGGGACATTTATTTGATAAAACCCAACACCAAGAATAGACATTTGAAAGGCAATTTAAAATAAATAAAGAATAGTGAACAACAGGCTGAATAAGTGTACGTTATATGAGGCAAAAATAAGCAACTGGTATGTTAACGTAACATATTATGGTAAGAGTCATTCAAATAACTATAACATATAGAACATGCTATACGTTTACCAAACAATCTGTCACTCCTAATCGCTAAATCCCATGAAATCTTATACGTCTAGTCTCTTACGTGAATGAGATAAATAATATTATTTGATATTTTACGGTAATGTGTTAATAATTTCACACATAAGTCGCTCCTGAGTATAAGTCGCACCCCCGGCCAAACTATGAAAAAAACTGCGATTTATAGTCCGAAATATACGGTATTTAAAAGTCAAATGATGTATCGTGATGTCATTATTGCAGGAGGTTGCAACATATATCGCCCATCCCTATTAGGATGTTTCAGGTTAACAATAAATGAAAAAGCTGCGATTTACTAATGTAGGTTTATTTGACATTTTTTCTACTTTTTGCTATAGAAAATCCCCAAAGTTAGTCTAAACCTATGTAGAAGAATCTTATTTTGCGTGAATTTTTTATATTTTTTCGATTCAGGTATTTATTTTCCCTGCTACTCAGTGCAGATTAACAGCATTCGCATCATTACATTTAATCAGTCTGATTGATGATCCGTGTTTTCCCCCTTCTGCTCTCACAAACCTTCCAGGACTTTTTGCCTCTACTTTAATCAATAAACCTTTGCTTGGGCAGCGAGCGGAGTAATTTTCTAATCTCCCTCCAAAGTGACCTGTCACCAAATGGCAGATGCCGTAATTAGAAAGCTTCGAGCGAATTGAGAAAAACTGTCACGCTCTTGGACCAATATGTCTGTCATTGTGTGTACAGCTTAGTAGTTGTGTAATACGAGACTGTTTTAATACTTCAGTGTTGGGTTAACTGTGTATCACAGTTGTTCATAAATCTCACCCCCTGTGCCTGTTCCTGCAGCCTACACACCAAAGGACTGATGCCAGTTACAGTGCAGAGTCATCAATACTCCCAGAGAGAAGACTGAGAGGGAGAGGCTGGATCTAATCAATATGCCGTGGCAAGCAGGTTATTTTTTTCTGTTTTCTTCTCTGAAAGTTGTTAATTATTAAATGTTATAGTCCTATAAAGAAACACTACTGTGTGACCAAACTTTTGAGAATCAACAACAGCATCTTATCAGCGTAAGTGCCACTACCAGCTGGCTCTTACAGAGGCAGACTCTTTATTGAATTTTAGACAGGATGTCAGATTTATTCAGCTCACTGGCCATGAGCTGTCTGAGGAAGGCTGCCTTGGTTGCTCTTGCCCTGACAAGTTGTTTATGGCAAACATTTCTTCCTAATGAGGCCGCTTTTTTTTGATTTAGCGCAGTCTGTGCAGATAAATGTGTACAGTGTTCGTTACTGTGAAAAGGATCCATTAGCTAGTTTTTATATAAATATAAAATAAATATAAATTTAATAAATATAAATGCGTGGCATTTATTTGGCCATTTTTGACAGGTAATCATAAATGTGCTGTTTTGAAAGTACAGCCTCAACAGTGGGATTGTTTGGTTATGCTGCCACCCAGTGTTGATGGGGAGCACTGAAATAAAAAAAAAACACTGAATACACAAATAATATTAAAATTCAGTGTTTCCCATAAAGTAATTTAATTGGGACAGGCCGCCACAATTCAGTTTGCTTGGCCATTGAAATATTTGCTGTCCATTATTATTATTATTATTATTATTATAAACATATAATAATGGGACTGTCTGTATTGCTAGTTTTTCCAGCTTCATACAGTAGATGTCATTGTAACCCTGTTTCGTAAAGGGGAACTGCACTTTTTTGCAATTGTGCCTATTATTCACAATCTATATGAGAGACAAGAAGACAGATATATTTTTTAATGCATTCTAACTCTACTCTACGACTCTACCCTAATGTAAATAAAAGTCCTCTATTCCCCCCAATAAACCCTCTAAAAAACGACAACAATACTCTATTTACATTTCGTGACTTGAATATTAACCAAGTATTAGTGATATTGTTATTATAAGCGCTAACGCAGACAAACTATTTTGATGTTCAGACACCATGATCAGAGGGAGTGAACTATCTTATGCTGCTGTATTGACATTGGCTGGTGAGCTGATTTATTGTCTTGGATCTTGTGAAAGTTTATTGTACATCATAAATAAAGCCCCTCACCTTGATAGTAGAAGGATGAGTAGCTAATCCAACGGGTTGGTCAACTTTGGCATCCAATTTAGACGCGGATATTGCGGGAAGTACACGAAAAGCCGCTTCATCTGCGCTTACTTCCACCCCTCCTTTTTTTTTTTGCGAGGATTATGAGTCATTGTTCATCGAAACGGGACTATATGAACATCCTAACAGTCGGCATCCCAGTGAGAGCAGACGTTGAAAAGTCCTGTCATACAGCAAGCGCATACCATAGCGGACTTTATAATGTTTTGCAACGCAACTGTTTATTAATATTGTGATATACATACAGTACAGGAGATCGACAGATATGTTTTTGTAGGGCCGACAACGATACTGATTATTAGTACTCAAGGAGGCCGATAACCAATATTTGGAGCCGATATTCATTTGCAGTAAAAGTTGACTAAATGTGAATATTATGTGTCTGTAAACAGTTGGGCAAGGTTTTAAGTTATTCTTTTTGATATTTACAATATATATATATACAATAAATGATGCAATGTTGACATTGGGACATAGAGTACATTGTGGACATTCGAGATTGTCTTTGCACGTTTGGTTTTGGTAAATACAATTACACGCACAGTATGCATAAACCGGTATATTATACTTATCTGTTTAAATGTCACCTCCTTTTAATGTGATGAAAGTAATTATTTTTTACAGTGGTTATATAATGTGATCGTACTGGTGTGAATGTACATGCAGAGGTAAGAGAGTGTGCAGGACCATCTTCCGTTTGAACTGGCAATGAGGTACAGTAATTGTGTCTGACAGGCCTTGATAATGATAAGACAACATGATCTAATCAGCTGCTGAACCCTCTCCGCTTGTCTTTATTTCTCTCCTAATTGACCAAGCTGTGTCCCTCCTGAGCCCTCTGTAATTCGTTAATTATTCATCCATATATAATTCACATTCTTGGACCTGCAGTGTTAATTGAGTATTGGTGTGTGTGTGTGTGTGTTGTTTGAATTGTGGCTACTTGAAAAGGAATACGTTGGAACAAGGCCTTCCTTTGCAGTGTATGCTTTTTGTAAAACTATATCAAGGGTTTGTATCATATACAGTACTGTACGGACACTAACATACTTGCATTGAATTGTTAAATATAGTTAAAAGCTCATTGTGAGAGACTTGAATTCGATATTTATGTAATTACTAGGGGTAGGCATTTGACTCAATCCATCATGGACATTTTTTTTAACCATTAAATAGTCGTTATGTTTATTGATATCCACAGTAATGAGCTGATTAATATTGTTTAAGGGAAGTTGTGCCACAACATAACTTTTCTGTGGTCGCAGCACAAATTCCTGTAGCTGAAGTCAAGTTGGCTTCTTTAGACAACAAACTGTTTGAGACTGACTCAATAGCCCTGCTTTTCCTGGTGCAACCAAGTGCAGCCTGTTTTGTTTTAAGACAAGCATCAAGCAATTATCACAGTACTATTACAATATCAACTATTTACAATACATTCATGTCACCTTTGCTTATATACATTTGTGCGGTGGAGACAAATACATTCAAGACACTTTTATCATGTCTATAGGAATCTAAAATGGATTTAGTTTGAATATTTATGTGTATAGAATAATTAGTGTTGCCTACTAGTACTGAAGTATCACACAGGTGGCCAACAGAGGTCAGTATCCGATTACTAACTGGTTTGTGTGTTTACAGTTCTGCAGGCTACTATTCTGAAATAACATGCTTTCGTCATTTCACTAAACACTAAGAAGAGTAATCACAGAAGTCACACTGTTCAATGAATATGTTTTATTTAACTTTTTGCACCTGCTGTTTTATGATATTGGACCATGTAATCGAACTGAGCACTAGAAATGTCAAAACATGCTGGAACCAAAAGTTTTTTCTGTAGCTCAAACACTGACACACTGTCAATCCCTCGGGCAATGCTTGTCTTCCAAGTGTTGCCTACTTGCCAAATCTCTTTAAAACATATCAGTTTATCAAAGCCCAGTCTTTAAAAAGTTTAGCTTGGTGCGTTCGGGGACATTTTTGAGTTCGTAAAGACAAGATCATACAAAAAAAACAAGTCTCCACGGTTGGTGCTTCTGCGGGGGGAATGTTTATGTGAAGCTGTTGACAAGGTTCATACAAGCCTCCCGCTGCTGTCTTTCATGCTGGTTTTGGGACCAGAGAGGACAGGCCAGCTGAGAGGAGTCAGTCTAGATGAGCTGCATGTATTTTTGTATACATCGCTGTAGACTTTGCTTCATCTAAGAGCACATCAAAGCATCTTCTACCCTTCCCCACTACTGCTAAACCCTTCGCCTTATTACCAAAGTGCTCTAAATGCCTTTGGGGAGTCCACACGAGCTTAAAAAACACAAACAAAAAACAAACATGTTTGCTTTTATCTTTCAAATAACTATTTATGCTGGTACAAATAAGCATTCTGAGCGCGTTCTCTGACTGTGTCACATTGGTGGTGACGGAAAGGCGCATGCCGAGTGAGAAGAACAAAAGTGCAGTGGACTCATTTGTTGGTCTGAGTCACAGTTGTCATAGACTGCCCTCAGAAATGTCAGAACCCTCTTTTAGAAAGTGGTTTCCAAAAGCATGTAAGAGAAAATGTGATTAACAAATGGCTGGCACTATCCTGCTTCTGATTTATTTTTGATGGCACTCGTGTCAGCATTGAAGCGCAGGGAGTGGTTGTACACTCCAGTGGACTGTGCGGTCCAAGCTAGCGAGTAAACAGGGCCTCTGCGAGTCAGCGGTACGCAAGTCTTCCCATCAGGATTTCCACTGCAACCCCCGCGGAGATACCAGAGAGTTCTGAAGCCAGAGATGGTGAATAATAGAACAAAGTGGCAATGAGTCTTCTGAGGGTGGGCTGCTCTTCAACGTGCTTCCAGTCGCAGGGAGGCCAAAGGAATGTATGTGGTAAAACAGACTGGTAGCTTGTGTGTTCGTTAGGCCTAATTTATTCAGGAAATTTTAAATGCAGTCAAGCAAATGAACAGAACAATCATACACTCACAAGCCAACTGGGAAAAAGTTTACATAAACTGTCTACTTCAGTGATTCTCAACTGGTTGGTTGTGACCCAAAAGTGGGTCTTGGTTGGGAACGAATCGAGTCTTTTATCAGCTCTTTTAAGTCACCGATAAGAACCGATTCACTAAATTAAGACAGAGCAACCAAAAATGCTCAGGAAGTTTTTGTAGTTAATTTTTATTGGTTAGAATGCAAACCAGCAGTCTAAAATATTGAACGTTTTGACAGTTTTTCTAATTTTATGAGGTACCAAATTTGTTTTCTTTAATTTTCTGTAAACCTGGGGTCTCAAACTCAGTTTACCGGTGGGCCGCTGGAAGTAGAATAGGTGTGAGGTTGAGCAGCACAATGTAACATTTGAGCAACATTTGTTACCTACTTCTCCCAGCAGTGATAGTGACCCTAAGTGATGGTAGGCCTTAAGTCATTAGAAATGTAAAAGTGAATGCAAAAATGTATATTTTGACTCCGATTTCCCCAGGGGATAGACAGAGACACTTTCACTTTCTTTCAGGAAGTTGCTTTCTGTGTTGCTATTTATGTATTTGCACCGTTAGTAGTTAGTTTCCTTTTTTGTGGTATTCAAGCTTGTAATAACATATTTAAGTATTAGCAACCCAGGATGCAGACCGCAAATACATTAAACTATGAAGCCAAGTAGAGGGCAAATTATGGGCCAGCGGTCCTCAGATGATGCACGGGCCGCAAGTTTGAAATCCCTGCTGTACACCTTTGCGAGCGGATTGTAGTTATTAAGAAATACATTCTTGAAATAGTTCACTTTGTGTGTAGTGATGACCACTTTGGGTCGCCACTTTTAATTAAGGGGTAGTGGTGGGTCCCACAGCAAATCAAAATGAGAACCACTGATCTAATTTATTCCCCCTCATATGTTTTTGGTTGGAAAGAACATGGTCAATAAAATCCTGTGCAAAGTTTTTAAGAAATGTGAGCAAAGTTTGCTCAAAATCAATTGTTAAATCAATCAATCAAGCAAGAGCCTGAGCAGCACCATTAGAATAGAATAGAACAGAGTTTTATTGTCATTATTACAGTGAACAGGTTCAAAGAACAACGAAATTGGAGCAGATCCCCTAAGGTGCATACACAATCATTTGGTAATATAAATAGTAAAAAAAGATAAAAAAGAAGATATGTATCTATATATATATATATATATATATATATATATATATATATATATATATATATATATATATATATATATATATATATATTTATGTCTTAATAAGGTTATCCAAAAAATAGTGCTCGATACCGTAGTAGAGCGCAATATATGTATGTGTGGGAAAAAAATCACAAGACTATTTCATCTCTACAGGCCTGTTTCATGAGGGGGGGTACCCTCAATCATCAGGAGATGATTGAGGGTACCCCCCCTCATGAAACAGGCCTGTAGAGATGAAATAGTCTTGTGATTTTTTTCCCACACATACATATATATATATATATATATATATATATATATATATATATATATATATATGTATATATATGTATATATATGTATATATATATATACGTATGTATATATATATATATATATATATATATATATATATATATCCACGCACATGCACATATCCATACATATGCATATATATACATACAGTATACACATATAACATTATTGCACATTATAGTCCGAAAAAAATAAAAGGACATGACACATGAGGACATGACGGACACATTGTGCTCACTCAGTGCCTGTTTAATGCTACTATGGCTCTTGGGTAAAAACAGTTTTTTAGTCTATTTGTGCCCGCTTTTAGCACCCTATAGCATCTGCCCGAGGGTAGCAGTTCTAGGTGGCAGTGCCCGGGGTGGGATGGGTCTTTCAGGATGCTCTGTGCTTTCCTGAGAAAGCGGGAGCTGTACAGGTCAGCCAGGGAGGGGAGGGGGCATCCGATGATCGTCTGGGCGGTCTTTACGACCCTCTGGAGCGCCGTTCTCTCTGCGGCCGTGCAGCTGCTGAACCACACGCAGATGCAGTAGGTCAGGATGCTCGCAATAGAGCACCGGTAGAAGGACACCAGCAGTTCCTGTGAGAGGTGGTTGTTCCTGAGTATTCTCAGGAAGTGCAGTCTCTGGTGTGCCTTCTTGATAGTAGCTGTGGTGTTGGTGCTCCAGGTTAGGTCGTTGTCCAGGTGGACTCCCAGGAAGCGGAAGTCGGAGACCCTCTCCACGCAGTCACCAGGGGCAGGATGTCCGTTTTTTTCCTCCTGAAGTCTATGACCAGCTCCTTGGTCTTGGAGGTGTTCAGGGCCAGGTTGTTTACTGTGCACCACTCCGACAGCTTCTCCACCTCGTCCCGATATGCAGCCTCGTCTCCCCCCGAGATGAGCCCCACTACGGTGGTGTCATCCGCAAATTTGATGACGGAGTTGCTGGAGTGGGCAGGTGTGCAGTCGTATGTGTAGAGGGAGTAGAGTAGGGGGCTCAGCACGCAGCCTTGTGGAGAGCCGGTGCTGAGGTATAGGCTCGATGACATGTGGCGGCCCAACTGCACCCTCTGGGGGCGGTTGGATAAGAAGTCCTTAATTCACATGCAGATGGAGTTCGATAGACCCATGTCAATCAATCAATCAATCAATCAATCAATGTTTATTTATATATCCCTAAATCACAAGTGTCTCAAAGGGCTGCACAAGCCACAACGACATCCTCGGTACAAAGCCCACATAAGGGCAAGGAAAAACTCACCCCAGTGGGACGTCGATTTGAATGACTATGAGAAACCTTGGAGAGGACCGCATATGTGGGTAACCCCCCCCCTCTAGGGGAGACCGAATGCAATGGATGTCGAGTGGGTCTGACATAATATTGTGAGAGTCCAGTCCATAGTGGATCCAACATAAGAGTAAGAGTCCAGTCCATAGTGGGGCCAGTAGGACACCATCCCGAGCGGAGACGGGTCAGCAGCGCAGAGATGTTCCCAGCCGATGCACAGGCGAGCGGTCCACCCTGGTCCCGACTCTGGACAGCCAGCACTTCATCCATGGCCACTGGACCTGAGTGAAGTGATGCGCTCCATTAACCAAACATTGCTTGATAAACAACTATAATTCTAGGATGACAAAGTCCGCATTTAGTTGATCCGAACCCAGTCTCAAGCATCTTGGTGCTTTTTCTTGTTACTTGTGAAAAATTCACCATCTTCCACACCCCCCAACGTCTCTTCTTTGCAGGACCAAAAACTGACATGCGGTAAATGGAGAACTATTCAAAGGCAGGCCGCCTTTCTCCCACAGGGGTTCCCCTCCCCTTTTTATCCCCTTACCACTGCTGAGGAATCAAAAGTCCTCGGACGTCACGTAAGCCGATTGAAGTTCCTCCCTCGCCTGCTCCGTAGTGGTCCCTTGCCCTGTCATAGCAAGCTTCATTAGAGCTGTCACTCAGCCAGGGCAATGCCGCAGGGTACCTTCAGGGTCCAATCGCTTTTGAAACCCCAGGAAAGGATTGTCAAATGTGGATATAAAATGATGCTTAAATGCAACATTGCTGAGCTTCATGCTTATCCCTCCTGTGATGATGCGATTAATGCCTGACCTTACCGCTACACCTTTGTTCTTTTTCTTGAGTATGAAATTAGCACCCTGGATGTGTATAGTAAGCATGTTATTTAAAAATCAACGACAGTGGGAAACTGGAACCAGGAGTTATTATTATTGTGCCTCATTTTAGCCAGAGTAGTGTAATTACAACAAGTCACATGATGCAATACAAATAAATGAGCCAGTGGGTGCTCTGCTGTCCAACAATCCCAAATCCTGGAACAATGAGATAGTATCCACAAAATCCCGGTACATGATTCAAATACAGGAGCAAACAAAACCCAAACAAAACAAAGCAAGCGTCTTTGAAGACCCAACAAATGCAACCGCCTGAGTTCCTTTCAACAATATACACAGCGCAATATTCTCAGTACCAGCATGTTATTGTTGTGTTCTTTTAAATATTTGGAGAGAAGGAGAAGAGATGAAAACAGACAGAACAATGGGACTTTAGCGCTGTTATGGCGTCCGTGCACCTCGCCCCACCGGCCCTTTGTAGTGTGCGTTATGTAGCGTCCACATCCCCCAGCCGGTCCTGGCTTGTCATGAGTCCAGGTGGGGTCTTAGTCTGTGACCCCACCCCACCCTAACCCCCAAGCATACACACACACACACACACACATACATACAACCTCCTGTTTTGTACACCTGCTCCATCACTCACACACATCCATGTGCACACCTTCCCTCCAAGGCATTCACACACAAATAAGAGTGCAAATAAATCAGTTCCAAACTAATTTATTTATGTATTTATTCATGTAAAGGCTCACATCTCCTAATTCACCTAACAAATAAAAACAAACAACAAAATGCCGACTCCACCTTTCAAATGAATTAAGGTCAATCTTGAAGAGGGGAAGCTAGCCAAAGACATTTGATGATGGTGGTTTGACGATAGACTCTGAAATCGATAATTTTTCAATGCTGAAATTGTGTTGATTATTCTGTTAACTGTCTAAATCTGTTTTGCGGATTCCTTCTGTTTCTCTTCTGGTGAATATGTGTCAAATATTCTCTCTGGACTGATAAACTCCATGTAAATTAGCTCAAAAGTTTTAAATTCAGTTAGAATTTGAAAAACTTGCCTTACACTGATCAAAAGCAACATTTAAGACTGACAAGACATCAATTTCATTTAATCTCACACTCTCATCGAATTCATGAGAATAACCCAAACCTCTTTTATGCTTAGTTTTTCTTTTTCTGTCATACCACAACCCACCACTGGGCTGTGCCAACTTGAACACAATTCTGGGAACACAACAAAGAAATACAGTAATAAGGATTTAGCTCTCAGATATTTGGCTACGGCTACAGAGTGATGCCCCGGTTTTTGGAAAAAGTGATTATTAGCAGGGGTAATGTAGGCACCTTTTTATCAAGCAATCAAAGACAGAGAGCAACAACAACAAGGTCTGACCTATATTCGTCCTGCATGAGTGTCCCAAAGGAATGGCAGGTTACCCCCTTATGGCGCCATACAGAATGCAAAGAAGATCACCAATTTACTTTTGTAGATCTACCCCTCGCCAACTCTGTTAGTAAATTCAACAATTAAATGTTATATTCAAATCCCCCCTTCCTTTAACCCTTTTCCAGGAGGTAGCAAAACAGTGTGTCTATGGGCAGCATGTACAGGCTGTGTCTGGTGAAGATAATCCTCAATGATCTGGCCTAATCTGTCACAGATATGCAGCAGAAGCGTTGGGAATCTGTTTGGGGCGAATGGGTGAAGGGGGTAAAAACTGGATTACGGCAGTATGT
>NC_084574.2:4737500-4877500 GCF_033978685.3 Nerophis lumbriciformis | reverse complement strand
CCAGCTTACAAAAATGTTAATAAATCCATTAGAAGAAGACAGCCTGCCGTTTCCTTAAACTTGGACACACACATCCATACCTTTGGCTATTCTGAACCAGTAATTTCCAGAAGTTATCTCATCCTGTGAGAAATCTCTATTTTACTAATGATTTCCAATGTTGCAAAAATGTGGAGAATAAAAATTAAAATACAAAATTTCTGTCAACGAAGATTTGTGTCAACCTTTGATAGTAGGCTAATATCGCTAATATAGACACTTACATCATGTCCAGACAGATTTTGTATTTTTTATTTTTGGTCCAATATGGCTTTTTCATCATTTTGGGTTGCCGACCCCTGCCCTAAGCCATAGCCGAATGCAGTCCTTCTGAAATAGCGGGCCAGGCCCCCTGGGGGGCGCAGTACGATGCCAAGGGAACTTTTTTTTGCCACACTAGAATATGACCTTGGCTTTACTGTAACTACAGTGGGACACGAGGAAAGACTGGTGTGTTGTTTTATTTAATGTTGATGGGGGTACAACATTATGCAGAGGTGTACTTATAACCATTTTATAGATAAATTATACTACTTATAGTCGCGGTGGAGAATTGGTATGGGGGGGCGCAAAATACTTTCTTCTTCCAAAGGGAGGGGCATAACAGCAAATAATTGAGAAGCACTGGCCTAATTCAACCAGTAGTTCAAGAGCGCATACACACATCCTTTCCAGTTCCAATAATAAACACAAACGCATTCTCAGCAGCTCTTTTATAACATAAACAACTTTAATAAAACAGATTGCCAGCCGAGATACCAGCTCCACTTCGCACGTTTGGCTACATGCAATGCAACGTGAGTATCTCCATCCAAAATATTTTTATAAAAACAGTGAAGACGTTCTTTCCTACAGTCAGTCTACACAAAGTGGTAGCGCATACAGTCTTGATCACCCTCGCGTAAAAGGGTTGGAGAGGATAGACTTTTATTTATCCCACAATCCCTCGTCATCCTGTCAAGTGAGGGCCACCCCTTTGGATGTGGATGTTCTTCTATTTATATTTGGGAGATTAGCTATGATGAAAGAATACATTTTCAAGTCTGGGTGGTAGGGTCCCTAGTTCAATGCCCCATCCTTTTGCCACACACACATACACCCCTGCATGTGTGTCACTCATTTTGCCAACGATTGCAGCACGTTTGTGGCAACATTAGGGGTGTAACGGTACGTGCATTTGTATTGAACCAATTCAGTACGGGGGTTCCGGTTCGGTTCAGAGGTGTACCGAACAAGTTTCCACACGGACATATTAAGTAGCGTAACGCACGGTGTGTTTACTCAAAATGCCGGACATTTGAGGCATTTAAGAAACTCCGCCCTGACAGCTCCGCAAAAGAGGACATGTCCATTGAAAAGAGGACGTATGGTCAGTCTATCGTAGCCCTTTCTTAAATGCCTCAAATGTCCGGCACTTTGAGTTAGGGTTGCGTGTATTTTCAATGTACGTTCAGGGTTAAGAAGGGGTTAAAAACAAAACAAATTGTGCGCGCAGCAGCATTGGTGAGGGAGGGGCAGAGACAGAGAGAGAGAGAGAGAGTTATGATAAACGCGCATGCGTCGCCAGGCTCTGCTTTTTATCCATAGATTTATCACATTTAATTTTTTATTATCTATAGCAGGGGTGTCAAAAGTGTGGCCATTTGCGGCCCACAGCTAATGTTTTAAAGGCCCACGGCACATTCTAAAAATACTATTAAAATAAACAAAAACATAACAAAAGTGAAATAAAAAAGCTTAAAGGTTAAATGTAATTTAGAAAAAGTTGCAATGTTGACTAATAAAACAAATCTGTTTTTTTTTCTTTTAAACTGTCATTGCTCAAAACATAATATTGAATCAAAATCAATGTTATTATGAATTATTGACCTATCCAAGGTTCCCATTACTTCACATCAAATATTCCACTAAGAAAAATAATTTTGGTGGAAGATTTTGCAAATTTGGTAAATAAATAACCCAAAAATGTATATTTTTTTGTTTTCTTACTATACCGTAAATGAACCGAACCGTGACCTCTAAACCGAGGTATGTACCGAACCAAAATTTTTGTGTACCGTACCGAAATTTTTGTGTACCGTTACACCCGTAGGCAACATGACTCTTGCTGATACATTGCAGCCTAATACTTTTCTGGACATTAGGCCTTTTCCCACCGCAGGAACTTTTACAGGAACGTTCCCATTTACCCAAGTAAATAAAGTCCCCCCCCACCCCCCGTCTTTCCATCAAAAACTACCAAGGTAGATTTAGTTCTTCAGGAACCTGTCAAGAGTTCTTGCCAGTTCGGTGGGACTTTTGGAAGGTTCCCGTAACTTTTTCAGGGGCAGGCTGTGCGGTCGAACACTGATTGGTTGAACACAGTTGAGGGCATTTCTAAAAAATGTTCGACTTGCAGGAGCTTTTGTGAGGCATCTTTGTGCCGAAAAACGCTGATCAGTGGCCTATCTTGCAGTGATTTTACTCAGTCGTAGTCTTTAAACTTTATGCAGTTTATTATTTTGTTATTTTTATAAACTTCATTTAAATGCGTGAAGCTACGAGAAGTGGACGGACTCTCTAAAACGTCTTTACGGTGAAGTATGAGGCTGGACTCTAAACAACGACCTCAGCTGCTACCACTCTGAGACTTTGTTGGATAAATGTGAAATAAAGGAGGCAGTAAACGAGTGGCAGGAAGTAAATTACATCAAATATTAACTCTTTATTTTATTACATGTTGTAAAAGTAGTCAGTGACATGTCATTTATATAGTTGTTAGCCTCAACCCGAGTGAATAAAATGCTAATGCTCACAAGCTACCACTGACAATTATTTTTTAAATCATATTGTTTTGTATATTGTTTTGTAATTAATTTAGGACCTGGAGAGAGTGTCACGCTGGGTAAATGATAGTAAACTTGTTGTGAATATTGACAAAACAAAAAGCATTCTTTTTGGATCCAGGCATATGCTTGTTGATGATCCACAGCTTCATATTTTAATGTCAGACATACATATTGAGCAGGTCAAAAAAGCAAAATTGCTTGGTGTGCTATTAGACAGTCAACTGTCATGGTCCGATCATATTGATGGTATTTCAATTAAAATGGGAAGAGGTTTAGCCATGGTCAGGAAGTGCTCCACCTTCTTGACATCCTCAACAATGGCTCAAGTCATACAGTCCTTGGTTTTCTGTCATCTTCATTGCTGTCCTATAATATGGTCCGCTACGACTAAGTCTGACCTGAACAAACTGCAACTTGTTCAGAACAGAGCGGCTAGACTGGTACTTAAATGTTCTTTGCACACTAATATTTCATTTATGCATTCACGCCTGTCCTGGTTGTCTGTTGAACAAAATATGCATTGTAGTCTCATTATGTTCTTTAGAACTATCACTTTAGATCAATCACCAGATTACTTTTACAAACAGTTTTTAAAATCAACTAACACACATATTCATGACACTAGGAATGCCAGCAATGGCTATTTGGCACTTCCTGCTCCCAGGACCAATCTCCTCAAACATACAGTCATGTATAGATGTACATCATTCTGGAATCGGTTGCCATCTCACATTAATCTCTCACAAAGTAAATTGTCATTCAAGACAGCTTTGAAGATACACCTATTGCAGCTGCCCACATGACGTGAATTTTTAATACTGGCTTCAACTAGCTTTTTATCTTATGTTGTATTTTTCCATTGTATAATATCTGTTATTGCATGTATTCTTTGTATTTTTATTTTGTATGCTCCTTTATGGACCCCAGGAAGACTAGCAGTCGCCTTGGCGTCAGCTAATGGGGATCCATTCAATAAACAATAAACAATTTACTTACTTTTTAGTAAAATAATTGACCTAATACTGTCTGTTTATTTACATGGTATCAGTGTAGAAATATACTAAACCACTCCTCCATACGTCATCAGCCTGATTACCCTGAACTGTTAAATGCGGTGGAAACACAAACCACACTCTTCTACAGGAACTTATAGTTCCAGGAACTAGGTCTATTGTTTCACTCTGGAAGCTGAGACCTCACCTTAATTTGTCGTCTTCCGTCTAATTTTCGGAACCCCTTTCATTTGTTTCTTCTCCAAGCCTCTTTTGCGATATGATTAGCCCTTGTCTGTGTGTCTCAGTATATAACATTGCCTCATCATTCTTGTGGCTCTTACATGCCTGTACCAAGAGACAGATTGGAAACTTCCAACCTTTCCTTGTCATTATCCTGCCACACCAAACCAAATTGGAGGCTTTTCGAGGTTTAAAGTTGTTTGTTGCCTATGCTTGTGGATTTGGATTAGGAATTTCCTCAATTTGAGCAGACACACTTAGGCCATTTGTGTTCCCAAACAAAGTGATTACTGGGACATGCCTCACCCACCCAGCGAGATGACTCGTTAGCCGCAGCCCAATAGCCATATTCTGCCCTCACACTATTGTCTAAAGGGCATTAATCTTTGGTTTGTTTGAGCAGGTATTATGATTTCTTTTGTGTAACTGTTCTCGCTCTTAAGCAAGGCTGATTCTGTTTTCTTTGGCTCATTGACAGGCAACTCCACGGCAGTTTCACTCACTGTAGACTTCAATTGGAACTCATATTTGCTTCTACTTTGACTCATCACTTTGTTATTCCTCCGTGTTATTCATTACACTGCATGGCGACAGTGACTACTTTATTTGTTGTCTGTTCAAGTTAATCATTCATCTATAGATGATCGGAACCGCATATGTAATTATTGTCTTTTGGGCGATCAATGTAAACCTCCTTAAAACTTCACCATTCTGGGTGAAGTTTTGCGTTGGCAGAATGAAGATAAACTAGACTAGGGATGTCCCGATCCAGGTTTTTGCACTTCCGATCCGATATTGTTTTTGCACTTCCGATCCGATACTGACCGATACTGGCCTATCCGATCATGTATTAAAGTTTAAAGTTATTTAGCCTACTTAGTTGTCAGAATCATGTTGAAAAGGGTTTTAGTACTCTTGATAACAACTAGCCAGCTGAATTAGGGGAGTTTGAATAATACACAATGGTTGGTAACAAGAAACTGACCTGTTTATTCAAGGATAAACACAAAATAGACAAAATTATACATGACAAACAGAAATGGCATCATTGAAACTAGGGCTGGGCGATATGGCCTTTTTTTAATATTGGGATATTTTAAGGCCATATTGCGATACACAAATACATCTCGATATTTTGCCTCAGCCTTGAATGAACACTTGATGCATATAATCACAGCAGTATGATGATTCTATGTGTTTTGATTGATTGATTGAGACTTTTATTAGTAGGTTGCACAGTGAAGTACATATTCCGTACAATTGACCACTAAATGGTAACACCCCAATAAGTTTTTCAACTTGTTTAAGTCGGGGTCCACTTAATTGATTCATGATACAGATATATACTATCAGATATATACTATCATCATAATACAGTCATCACACAAGATAATCACATTGAATTATTTACATTATTTATAATCCGGGGTGTGGAGGGGGGCGCCGGATGTAAGTGTCAAAAAGACAGCCAAAAGAGTTTGATATGAGAATAAATCTAAAGTTAAAATATAGGGTAGAAATGCACCCATTTGCAGGAAATGTAGTCTTGATTTTCAAAATGTTCTTTCAATGCTTGCATGTCTACATTAAAACATTCTTCTTCATACTGCATTAATATATGCTACTTTTAAACTTTCATGCAGAGAAGGAAATCACAACTAAAAAAAAATCAAAATTTTTTTCATACGGTGTTGATGTGGAAATTTTTGCCTCGGCATTTTGATGGTGTGGACGTGTGGCACCGAATGGAGATAAGCGCCTCAACAGACTTTACAATATTTGAACAATGATGACGAAAACTGTTTTCTCTGTCGTGTCCGTGTGTCGAAAATTGTTATGCGCTTATTTTTTTATTTGATTTTGTGCGTGGCATAGATTTGCCGTGCGCATAGGACGTTTGAGCAGGTGCGCACCTTAGCGGCTGCGCTAGCATCACAGCTAACGTTAGCCATGCTGCTACCTCTCTGCTCGGGGAGGACGTACACGTATGTGACGTATGACGTGACAGTATGTGACGTATGTAAGAAGTTGCGCTTGCTGTCTGTGAGAAGGAGACAGAAGAAGGAGTGGGAAGAGCCTGTAGTGCAATGCCAGCAGCTAAAAGCAACTGCGTGAGAATCCACAGACCTGTGGATGTGTTGAAGGTGTGCTGGAAAATGCGGAACGGAAATAGGGAGCAGCAGAAAAGTGGAATGTATTATTTAAATCTGTGTGTTGGAAAACACGGACCGGAGTTTTTTTTAAACTGGATCTGGATCGGCATTTTCCCATGCCTTGCCGATACGCATTTTTTGGCAAATATCGATATTTGGATCGGATCGGGACATCCCTAAACTAGAAACAATTTAACTGCTTTATTAAGCATGGGTCCTTTTTGCGATCTTTACAGGAAAAAGAGCTAATGACAGATGGAATGATGTCTTGAAAGTGTACAAGTGGCAAAAAACATGAACACTACCTCAAGGTATGAGCCTAGCTCCCAGTGTGCAACTTGATATGACCTCTGCGGCAGGTGCTGACATGGTTTGATGTCTCGTCTTAAGAGGTTGGGTAACCAGTCAGAGGTTGCGGTAGTGTGAATACTTGTCTGCATTGTGGAGGTGTGGGGTCGGAGCTTACATGTTTATCTCAAAATCACCATTAGGCAGATGACTGAAACAGCATTCTTCGTATTTAGAATTGTTACTCGTGGATGAAGTTACATACCAATGTGCCTCGATCTTAGTCTTTGTTGTTGCACAGTTGTGGCACCACAAAGTAAG
Organism: Nerophis lumbriciformis; assembly: GCF_033978685.3. Classification (NCBI taxonomy): domain Eukaryota; kingdom Metazoa; phylum Chordata; class Actinopteri; order Syngnathiformes; family Syngnathidae; genus Nerophis; species Nerophis lumbriciformis. The sequence continues at coordinate 4,870,636 of NC_084574.2, read as the reverse complement.
GGAATGTTACAGCTTGATGACCTAAACATGCACAGTTAATCCTCTGACGCTTGCTAAATGGAGCACAAGTGTTGTCTGCTGAACTCTAGCACAATATATGTTGACTAGGGCTGCAACAACTAATCGATTAAATCGATTAAAATCGATTATAAAAATAGTTGGCGATTAATTTAGTCATCGATTTGTTGGATCTATGCTATGCGCATGCGCAGAGGCTACTTTTAAAAAAAAAAAAAAGTTTGAATTTTGAATTTTTTTTAAAATAAACCTTTATTTATAAACTGCAACATTTACAAACAGGTGAGAAACAATAATCAAAATAAGTATGGCGCCAGTATGGTGCCAGTATGCTGGTTTTTTTTCAATAAAATACTGGAAATGATAGAAATGTAGTTTGTCTCTTTTATCCGATTATTAATCGATTAATCGAAGTAATAATCGACAGATTAATCGATTATCAAATTAGTTGTTAGTTGCAGCCCTAATGTTGACTGTAAAATTCTTTATCCAATATTTTACCCATTTATTTTTTTTGTGCAGTAAGACCTTTGGGGTTATTAAATGACCACTGTATGTGTGCTGAATAACGTACACACACATAGGGTCCCCCTAATGTCCTCATGTAGCTTAAATTAGCACTTCAATATATAGCTCACATAGCAATCAAAGCTAAATTAGGTTAATATGCAGTTTATGTTTACAAAGTGAAGCTGCTTATTGATGTACACTATCTGTCGTACACGTGGAGCAGATGGCACTACCGCTGACCCCTCCGTGTGTCTTTCCTGTCCCCTAGATGAACCACAGTGTGAGGGGGGCCCTTATCTGGTCGAACTGGGCGGTGGGGAGGGGGAGGCTTTGAAGGCACGCTTGTGTGCCGATGCAATCAGGCAAACACGCATACACCACTCCTCTACTCCTGTCCAATACCCCTCTTTGCCCTTCATCTGGTTTTCAACAACCACAGAGACACTTAAGTGAGCGCTCGGCGGCTCCCTGGGCGTTGTTTGAACAGCTCCTGGACAAGCCTTGGGAATTAGGCAGACAGCATCATTCAGAGTCTTTCCCATTCACCAATCATGCTCCAATATCTTCAGGAGAATCGTGAAGTGATAAAACACTTACAGAAAATCTCCAGGGGATGTGTTGCAAATTTTCCACCCCGGACAGCAAAATAAATAGAGATTATCTGCAGAGACAGTATGATCCCAGCGGTCTCTTCCTTGCGCATGGAGGACATAGATAAAGCCTGTCGAATACTGACAGAAAAAAATAAGTAGATTTGGGCTTTGAATCATGCGTACATGAAACAAAACTGGTTGTACTAGTGTCTAGACAAAGCTGAGAGTGTTGTAGCTGCTGTCAGAATGTTGTCAAGTGATTTCACTGATGTGATTAGAATTAAGCTATTTGATTTAGCTTCTGTAAAAATAGTCTTTGAGTTGTCAGTCAGGTGTGGTTGAAGTTTCACAATTAAATTGTCTCTCAACTGAGAGGCAACTGCTCCTGCGTCAAATGTTGTCGATTTAGACGCAAACATGTATCTAGCTTTGTCAAAAAACCTTTTGGTGCACACTGAAAGACAGTTTCATTTTGCTAGCCACTTTGATGCTTTGATGTTCCACACCATCATTGGAATAACACTCTTACTACTCACAGATATTGATTTGGATTTGGTTCTGTCTCGCTTACGAGTTGCGTAAATTAGGAGGGATTTTATTTTCTCTTTCTGCTCTGTTCACCCTGTCACATCTCCATGCTGCCTCCTCGCAGGACCTTTTGATGTGCCTACTTTAATTTGGAGCTTTACGCAATCTGTGGCAGTGCTGTGTCTATCGGTGGCGGGATCGTATGTCCCAGAGTTCATTGCAGTGTTACTTTATACTCCTGAGTGGGTGTCAAGATAGCCGCGAAACAATAAAATAGGGGTGTCAGCCATACTAGACAAACTGCATTTCCACTACTACTCTGAAAGTAACTGTGTAATTATTGTGTAAGTAATGTGAAACTCTTGTCATACCTGTAAAAAGTGTATAAACTACCATCCTCTACTCTTCATCCAAACCAGCTTTTCCCAAACTTTTTCGGGTCAAGACTAAAAAATATGGTCCTCTCTCAGATCCAAACTTCCTTAAATGCAGCATGAACTACCATAACACTAAGTATATTTCAATGCACTAAATCAGTCTGATTTCTCAAGTAATTTTGTTTCTTTCATGAATTACATTTATATGGCACTAGGATGCAGAGGTGGGTAGTAACGCGCTACATTTACTCCGTTACATCTACTTGAGTAACTATTGGGATAAATTGTACTTCTAAGAGTAGTTTTAATGCAACATACTTTTACTTTTACTTGAGTATATTTATAGAGAAGAAACACTACTTTTACTCCGCTACTTTTATCTACATTCAGCTCGCTACTCGCTACTAATTTTTATCGATCTGTTAATGCACGCTTTGTTTGTTTTGGTTTGTCAAACAGACCTTCATAGTGCCTGCGTTTCACCAAATACAGTCACTGGTGACGTTCACTCCGTTCCACCAATCAGATGCAGTCACTGGTGACGTTGGACCAATCAAACAGAGCCAGGGGTCACATGACCTGACTTAAACAAGTTGAAAAACTTATTGGGGTGTTACCATTTAGTGGTCAATTGTAGGGAATATGTACTGTACTGTGCAATCTACTAATAAAAGTTTCAATCAATAAATCAAAAGTGTGAAGGAAAAAAGACCCTTTTTTATTTCAACCGTACATCCCGTCAAAAGCCTAAAGACTGACTGCACAGTTCCTGTCTTCACAATAAAAGTGCCGCTCCATCGCGCCCGCGCTTTCAAAACAAGAGTCTACGAAAGCCAGCGCAAACAAGCTAGCAAGCTACGGAGTTTGCCGCCAATGTATTTCTTGTAAAGTGTATAAAAACGAATATGGAAGCTGGACAAATAAGATGCCAAAAAGCAACCACTTTCATGTGGTATTAGACAGAAAGGAGGAACTTTTTTTCTCCTCCATTTGAAAACGTGGACGCTATCAGCACTACTGTCTGATTACAATCAATGCAAGTCATCACAATCAGGTAATACACCAACTTATATTCTTGTCTTCATGAAAGAAAGGAATCTATATGTGTTAAACATGCATGTATATTCATTAAAACACCTTTAACATGTAAACAAAAACGGCAGAATAAATAAATATATTAATTATATACTGTTTATATATATGTGTATGTATATATATATATATATATATATATATATATATATATATATATAAATAAATGTGTGTATATATATATAAATGTGTGTATGTATATATATATATATATATATAGTGTGTGTGTATATATATATAAATGTGTGTGTATATATAAATGTGTGTATGTATATATATATATATATATATATATATATATATAGTGTGTGTGTGTGTATATATATATAAATGTGTGTGTATATATATATATATATATATATATATATATATATATATAGTGTGTGTGTGTGTATATATATATGTGTGTGTATATATATATATATGTGTGTGTATATATATATATGTGTGTGTGTGTATATATATATATATATATATATATATATATATATATATATATATATATATATATATATATGAGATATGTGTGTGTATGTTACTCATCAGTTACTCAGTACTTGAGTAGTTTTTTCACAACATACTTTTTACTTTTACTCAAGTAAATATTTGGGGGACTACTCCTTACTTTTACTTGAGTAATAAATCTCTAAAGTAACAGTACTCTTACTTGAGTACAATTTCTGGCTACTCTACCCACCTCTGCTAGGATGGCGGAAGTTGGATTCGAACCAGGAACCCTCAAGTTTCTTGCCGGCCGTGCTACCATCTGAGCCACGTCACCCATTCTTCTATTTTCATACATCCATATTAAGGCCAGGTTTTCATGCTCTAATTCTGCTGTTGGGCATATGCTGTGTGCCTCACAAATGCTAGGGGGCGATTCTGGGCATTTCAGCTTGTTTACCGTGGGATTGTGGGTAGAGAAAGAGAATGCTACATAATAGGGATGTAACGATTGATCAATATATCGATAAATCGATTTATATTCTTAAATTTCAAGTCCCAGAGTTGGACATCGATTCATGCTTGTTTTAAAAGGGAATTGATCGATGTTATGGATACTAGATAAAATGCAACATTGGATTTAAAAACAACAAGCTTTATATGAAGTTTAGCACTTTTAAAAATAAGGATGTAAATTTTAAGTCTTTTTGCCTGTCTGTGGCGTCACCAAAATGGCAGATAACTGCGGTGATTTGAGAAAGGTCACTCACAGCAAATGCAAACGGCACAAGACAAAAGTGTAATATCTGTGATATGTGTGTGTGCGCCTTTAAGGGGTGGTGCTGTGACTTGTGCAGAAAGAATTGTCAAGCGGCAGAGTGAACGTGGTCAAGTAAGAGTGTGGGTGTCTTTGTGTTGAGTGTCTTGAGTGTGAGTTGGGGCGGACAGCAGCTCTTGTATACAGGTAAAAGCCAGTAAATTAGAATATTTTGAAAAACTTGATTTATTTCAGTAATTGCATTCAAAAGGTGTAACTTGTACATTATATTTATTCATTGCACACAGACTGATGCATTCAAATGTTTATTTCATTTAATTTTGATGATTTGAAGTGGCAACAAATGAAAATCCAAAATTCCGTGTGTCACAAAATTAGAATATTACTTAAGGCTAATACAAAAAAGGGATTTTTAGAAATGTTGGCCAACTGAAAAGTATGAAAATGAAAAATATGAGCATGTACAATACTCAATACTTGGTTGGAGCTCCTTTTGCCTCAATTACTGCGTTAATGCGGCGTGGCATGGAGTCGATGAGTTTCTGGCACTGCTCAGGTGTTATGAGAGCCCAGGTTGCTCTGATAGTGGCCTTCAACTCTTCTGCGTTTTTGGGTCTGGCATTCTGCATCTTCCTTTTCACAATACCCCACAGATTTTCTATGGGGCTAAGGTCAGGGGAGTTGGCGGGCCAATTTAGAACAGAAATACCATGGTCCGTAAACCAGGCACGGGTAGATTTTGCGCTGTGTGCAGGCGCCAAGTCCTGTTGGAACTTGAAATCTCCATCTCCATAGAGCAGGTCAGCAGCAGGAAGCATGAAGTGCTCTAAAACTTGCTGGTAGACGGCTGCGTTGACCCTGGATCTCAGGAAACAGAGTGGACCGACACCAGCAGATGACATGGCACCCCAAACCATCACTGATGGTGGAAACTTTACACTAGACTTCAGGCAATGCGGATCCTGTGCCTCTCCTGTCTTCCTCCAGACTCTGGGACCTCGATTTCCAAAGGAAATGCAAAATTTGCATGGTTGGGTTGTTTCTTCTTCATAAAGGTATTCGAGCTGCTCTTTGTTTGATCCCTCACCTAGGACCTGTTTGTTTTGGGAGACGCTACCAGGGGGCATAAAAGCTCCCGGACAACATAGCGCCTAGGATTATTGGGACATATTTATATAGTCCTTAATTTCAATTGTCTCAAAGGGCTGCACAAACCACAACGACATCCTCGGATCTGATCCCACATCAGGGCAAGAGAGAACTCAACCCAGTGGGAACAATGTGAAACCTTGGAAGGTTAAAGAAAGTCAATACTGGACTTTGGACAAGCTCCGATTTGTTCAAATTTGGAAATTATTTTTACCATAGGACATAAAGATAATGTCATATGCATCAGTCTAGACTACATTTTCAATCAGTGCAGGCTATCAATCAAAGCAGGTAGTTTCCTACCTGAAAGGCTCTTCACAGGCCTCACTGCTTAGGGGTGCTGCTTTATGAGTAAGCAATGATAAACATACGGATGTAAATCAATTTAAGTGTCCATATCAAAGGCATATTTCATCGGCCGTACATACTGCAGCGTTTAACTAAAATACTTGTAAAAAATTATTGAGAAAGGGTGTGTACAGGATCTGAGAAATATGCCCTCAGCCATGTGTTTGCACAGCATTTAAAGACACTGGAAGTCAAAATGAGACAGTCCAGGGAAAATCCCCCAATTAGAGGGCCTTTATCTGTCCACACGTCTTCAATTTATTGAATGCTGCTACATGTAATGACACATACAGAAGCTGTTCTCTAGGTCCTCTGTGTCTGTCTTTCATCCGCGGTTGTATTTGATGTGGGTTTGTCACATTATTATTCAGAAAACATTAAGGCTGCAGCTAATGATTATTTTTATATCGATTAATCTATAGATTATTTTTTCAATTAATCGGTTAATCTATAGATTATTTTTTCGATTAATCTATAGATTCTTTTTCCTTTTACCGATTATTTTTTTTATTTAAAATGAAGATGAAAAAATAAATGTAGGCCAGTTTTTTCAAAAGGCATGGCTTTTATTTACAAAAAAAAAAGTATGGCCACTCAGTCAACATTGACAACAACATGACAAAATATTCTGTAACAATTTAAACATTTAAAACTTTTAACATTTAACAAAATTAAAAGTAGCTTATTTGCTTTTTAATGTGCAAATATAAAAGTAAACATCCAGTGCAAATCTTAATATTCTGCAATAGTATAAGCATTTCAAAAGTAAAAGTATTGCTTATTTTGCTTTAAAATGTGCAAAAATAAAGATAAACATCCAATACAAAAAATTGCAAAACGGAAATATTCTGTAACAACAGTGTAAACATTTCAACAAAAGTAAAAGTATTGCTTATTTTGCTTAATAACACAACAATGATAGTATGATTAAAGTGAAAGTTAATTGTTTGTTTGTACATAGTATATGTAACTGTTAATGTTGTAAAAGGTATTTGCACAACTAATTAACGTTAGCGTTTGTGACACGTCTTGTGCCGTGGGGTTCTTTCAGGACCGACAGACTGAACGCCAGACGGCTTTGCCAGGTTTACAATCTTTTAATTTTATACAAAGTCTTTTCTCTTCCAACTCTTTTCTCTTTCTTTCCTCACTTTTCAACTCCTCTTCCTCGTTGTCTCTGGCTCTCCTCCTCTCTCGCTCCACGTCAGCTTCACTCTGGCTCCTTCCAGTCTCTCTTCCCTCTCTCTCTGCTGCTCCCCTTTTCTTCAGCGAGAGGAGATTGAATGATCGCGCACCTGGGCACGATTGCGGCGTCGCTCCCGGCGCACCCCACCTTGCCGCTCGCTCGCCGGTCCCGCCTCTCCACAGCGTTAAAGAGGAGCGCGTCTTTGTAAACACTGAACAGGCACGCCAAACGCGCCTCTCAGAGCGAAACGGTGTTTTACTTTATGAATTTACAACGCAGATACAAATGACACATTCATGTTTTTGTGTAATGATGACAACGTATACTCACGCGGACTATTGACTAGTTCTCCAAGGTTTCTCATAGTCATTCACATCGACGTCTCACTGGGGTGAGTTTTTCCTTGCCCGTATGTGGGCTTTGTACCGAGGATGTCGTTGTGGCTTGTGCAGCCCTTTGAGACACTTGTGATTTAGGGCTATATAAATAAAGATTGATTGATTGATTGATTGATGGCAAGAACGCTGTCGGTTTTCTTTTCAAATGTTCGTTCATAGCCGTTGTGCTGCTATGATAGGCCATTTCCGCTCGACACAGTGTGCTTACAACAACATTATTAGGCCGTTTATTGAAATACTCCCACACTTTTGACGACTTTTGGCGTGCTTTTTTCCCCTCGCTCGCACCGCTCGCATGGTCTGCTTTGCAGTAGCGTGACGTATATATGCGACGCGTCGACGCACAAAAACGGCGTCGACGTATTTACGTAACCGATGACGTCGACTACGTCGACGCGTCGTTTCAGCCTTAGAAAACATACAGGTATTCTGTACATACGAGGAGTGTACCATCATAGCCACCTCATGATTCGATTCGATTATGATTTGATTATTGTTAATAAAGTACAGGTATTATGGTTACCATAATTTGTCAGAATTCATAAAACAAAGTAGATATCAGACAGAATTATTCCCCACAAAAAATGTGACGTCATAGATTGATAGACGTACTTATGTGGGCATCTTTGTACATGGTGTCGGCCAGCCTCCTCCCACTCTGCTGAGTCGAGACAGCTGCCTGGAGCCTGCTGTGTTATTTCGTCTCTTCTCATGCAATCCCGTCCGCTCTAATATCTATAAAATAAATTCTTCCATGTTTATTTGTCCGCGATATTTTGAGCGGAACTGTTTTGTCAACATAGACCTATATGCAATTGGATTATCCGCCAAACTCAGACGAAAAAGACTATGCCATTGCGACTTTAATACTTGATTTTAGAAAACAAAAGAGAAGATAGGATAAAATATTACTTTCATCTACTCATAGAATGTGCATATTAACACCTACAGTATGTTCAACATGCAGTGAGATTAATGCTGGTAAATGCCACATAAGTTGTACATAAGGTTGTGACCGGTGAATCTACTGTGTATAAAGTTTACTATTGACCGTGTCTGGGGAAAAATAGCAGTGATGTTTGTTTTCAAGATATATATTTTAAAAATGTGCGTTTTTCAAAAGATAAATTATTTTACTTTCGAAAGAGGGTAAGGCGTAGAGCAGGGGTGCTCACACTTTTTCTGCAGGCGAGCTACTTTTCAATTGATCAAGTCGTGGGGATCTACCTCATTCATATATATAATTTATATTTACTTATTTATGAAATATATGTTTTTGTTAATAAGTTAAAGGTGTTTAATGATAATGCAAGCATGTTTAATACATATAGTTAATATTGTTAACAAGTTAAAGGTGTTTAATGATAATACAAGCATGTTTAATACATATAGTTAATATTATTAATAAGTTAAAGGTGTTTAAAGATAATACAAGCATGTTTAACACATATAGCTAATATTGTTAACAAGTTAAAGGTGTTTAATGATAATAGAAGCATGTTTAACACATATAGTTAATATTGTTAATAAGTTAAAGGTGTTTAAAGATAATGCAAGCATGTTTAACACATATAGTTAATATTGTTAACAAGTTAAGGTGTTTAAAGATAATACAGGCATGTTTAACACATATAGTTAATATTGTTAACAAGTTAAAGGTGTTTAAAGATAATACAAGCATGTTTAACACATATAGATTCCTTTCTTTCATGAAGACAAGAATATAAGTTGGTGTATTACCTGATTCTGATGACTTGCATTGATTGGAATCAGACAGTGGTGCTAAAAACGTCCGCATTTTCGAATGGAGGAGAAAAAAAGTCCTCCTTTCTGTCCAATACCACATGAAAGTGGTTGGTTTTTGGCATCTTGTTTGTCCAGCTTCCGTACTCCTTTGTATACACTTTACAAGAAATACATTGTCGGCAAACTCCGTAGCTTGCTAGCTTGTGCACGCCAGCTTTCTGAGACTCTTGTTTTGTTAGCGCAACTGTGCAGTCGGTCTTTGGAGTTTTGACAACAGGTACGGCGCCAAAGTCTGTTGAAATAAAGTGTTTCTCGCCTTCCAGTCGGTAATTTTAATGAGCTGGCAGCAGCCAGCGTCATCTCAGAAGACCCTCGGGTGCCGTGAATGTCAATCAAGTGACGAAAGTGACGTCATAGTGAAGATTTATGATCGCTCATTTTTAGGACTATTTTTTAATGCCTGGCTGGTGATCGACTGACACACACTCCGAGATCGACCGGTAGCTCGCGATCGACGTAATGAGCACCCCTGACGTAGAGGGTTTGGATTGCAATTTAAAGGGAACGCCTAAACACACACACACACACACACACACACACGAACCGTAGTAAAACACAGAAAGTGGATAATAAATGTAACTGTAGGGCAAAATGTACGCAGAATTTACAACAAAGCATATCTAACACATCTCTAGACCACGAGGAGTGAGTTAAATGTGGATTAAAATTATCATCAGACCCTTTAACTGTTGCAGACCTCGGACTGGGGATGTTAGACACAATATGAATTGCTATAAGCAAGCAGAAAAAAGAAAAATGTAAAAAAGCAGTAAACACATATATATTATAATATCAACTTGAGCTTGTTAGGATTGATTTCCTTCTGTCGTGTAAATAAGTTAGAATTCAGACATCAGAACTAATAGCTGTTGTTGAAGACAACATCTCTAATACCAGGAGGCAGTCTTGTGGGCTTTTGATGTAATGATAAACAAATCTTCATGGCTCCTGACAGACTGGCCGGGTAGTGCCGGTCGTGACTGTTTGTGTTCTTGCTCGTAAAATGGTCTGGTATAATGAAATGAGACAATGAACACACTTTGTCTGAGGGGTCCCTAATATCTATTCCATTTTGATCTAGCAGATGAGCAGGTCGGCATGCTGATGGTCCAACTCTCACGGCCCCTCTACCTTTGCAGTTGAAGCCCCTCTGATGTCTGCCTCAAAATTGACTTGCCTTTTCAGGCATTGACCCCAGTGTCTGATGTAAGAACCAGACATTGTACATCAAAGCCAACCTAGGGGTGGGAGAATGGATTTCTATTTTGGAAGAAGTATTGACTTTAAGCGATAGCGTGATCAGGCATCCCGCATTTTTGCGTCATGAAGGATTTCTAAATTTTTTGTCTTTCAATCACAGTAGCATCACCTTTAATTGAGAAGGTGCAGCCAACATATAATGCATCTGCTTTGCATTATTAAAAAAGTGGCCTGACTCGCTACCACATCGGTGGTATCATCTTGTTTTTAATTGTATTTTATATATTTTTTCATTCCAAGAACCTGGATTATTCATTCAGATTTTAAATTAATGACAATTGAACAACGTTTATAACACAACCAAATGATTCCTTACAGTGCTGTTCGTTTGAAGTTTCAGCATGGAGGAGCATTGGTGCTTGCAGCGTAAACAAACAGTGCCTACCTGCACTGTTTTGGGGACTGGGACATGGGGGAAATGCATAAAAATACCAGTGCATGGCTTCAGATTTTCAGACCAATTAGGTGATATCCTGTGTTGGAAGCAGTAATAGCTAATGTAGTAATCTCAAGTATGACTTTATCTAACTTTATTTGTGCACCCCTCATTTGGGGTACCAGCTGCTATAATGCATACCTGCCAACTACTCCGGTTTTCCCGTAATTAGTACGGTTTTCATCAACCTATTCCGGGTTACGGTTGCAGTGATAAAAAATACGTTTTTTCATTAATTAAAAACATTTTTTTTTTGAAAAGTTTTAATCACGAAATCGCGTAACAACAATGACAATCGACACTGCTTCCCGTACCTTCCTATCGAGCCATTCCGAATGCCATGCGCGAGGCACCAGTTGCCATTGTTTCCAAACGAGCGAACGATCATGGAATCAGCCGGAGAAAAATCGCAAACGAGTCTTAAACCGAAAAGAAAACTGCAGTCATTCCGTGAAGAATATTCAAAAGCCTATCCGGGAATAATTATCCGTTCCAAAAAGGGTGGAAACTATGCGAATTGCACCTTGTGCAGACAAGATTTTTCGATGTAAAAGACCACGTTGGGACAAAAAAGCACAAGTCTAATGCCGTTGCTAGCGATACAAGTGGAAAACTTTCAACGTTTTTCGTCGCCCAAAAGTTACCATATCATTTTTGCAGTATGATCAATTTGATAGAATAAATTTGGATTTTAGCCACAAAAAGGTAATGACACCAATATTATCTATTGGAATTGTTTAGTACTGTTAAAAGTGTTTATACTATTTATGCTTTCAAGTCCAAGTTGAAGAAATCTTGTTAAATGTTGACAGCATAACTACCAAAATACAGAAGTATGTCCTTAATATTTTTGCAGTGCTATTTCTGTTGAAAAGTTAAAATGATTACATTAGAGATGTGATGTGCCACTTTTCAAGTGTCTGATGGCTTAAATTAATTTTCATTAATTTTTCATATTTTGAATTATTTTGAAAGGCTTACAAAAAAAACTACATTTGAATTGTAATTCCATGCTATTGACAGGACTATTAATTTGAATGAAGTTAGCTTACCATGTTTACAGTATGATAATTGTGATAGAAATGTGAATTTTAGGCACAGAATATTTTTTACAATTGAACAAGGCAGTAGATTATACAAGCTTGGACAGAAAGTTAATAATGACACCAATTTTTTTTTTAATGGAATTGTTTAGTACTGTTTTACCATTTGTTTACTGTAAAAAGTGTTTATACTGTTTATACTTTCAATTAACAAATTGAAGTCTTGTGAAATGTTGACAGGATAACTGGCATTAACTGTCAAAATAATTTCAAACTATTGAAGTTAGTTTACAGAATAAACATGTCAATCAACCCATATGATTTTTGCTGTAATATTTTTGTTTTGAAAAGTCACTGTGACTGATAGAAAAGTGATGGTTTTAGCAACATTTTAACCTGTCTGAATGCTAATAATCATTTTGCATCGGGGGGCGAAAACCTGAACCCCCCACCAGGACTTTGTCCTGGACCTACCGGGGCCTGCGGCCCCTGGACCCTGGCTACTAGGTTTTTCTGATTTCAAATGTTGGCAGGTATGTATAATGTCATACTGAATGCTTGAAGGAAACAATATGGCACAGTTTAATACTGTAGCTATTTCATTTTGTTTCCACTGTAAACACCCACAAACATAAGCTCAGAGTTCATCTTATGATAAATCTCTGATGATCTTTTGTTGGGAAAAGTTATGAATCAACCGCAGCTTCAGTCACCCACCATGCTCAGCGAGGAGTTTGCGGTATGGAAAAGCTTTTTAAGGTGGATTTGCAGTGGGGATCGCCACAAAACCACATCTTATACACCCGTCTTTGAAGAGTGGGCAATAATCCTCAAAAATAAGCAACCAAGGCATACCGCAGGTTTTTTACCGTAAATTGTTTGCCTTGTACAAACAAACCTAAACATGGGAGAAAGGCAAACACATGCGGCCACGCATGGATATACGTTAAAACTTTTTAGGATGATAAAAAGAAAACCCAGAGTGATTTACTGCACATATGCGTGCACAGACACACACACACACACTTCACGCACACGTCAAGCCACTTCCTGATATTCCTGTAGCCTCAGAGTTATGGTCCTCTGGCTCTTCTGCTAATAGTCACTTGGCTGCAGTCTTGTCCACATTGCTGCCTTGCTCTGGAGCCTCCGGGAGAACAGACACCTGTGAGGCTAGCTGGCTGGATGCCTTCCAAAAAGGAAAACATATGAAAGCCGGTACCTGTAAAGGCTTCACACTTCAGTGCAACAGCACACACACAGAAGAGGGAGGATAATTCCCCTGCCCACATGAAAGCAGGAGGCCGTGGGCACAATGCCAGGCAGGACTACCTGAAGACAAAAGAGCAGCACCTCTGGGGGTTTTGATGTTCATGTGGGATCCAACATGCTGATGGACCCTGCCCGTGAGCAATAGCGCGAGATTTGCCCATACGCAGATGAATATATTTGCGCCTCCAAGCGCTGTGCGCTCCCAGCGTGCTGCTGTCTGTAATTAATCTCTCCGACATCAGGCCCTCCCTGAAGGGGGCAAATTCTCTCTCACTGCGACTGATCTCTGCTGACTAGCGGGCCCGGGGGGTATGTAGGCGGAGCAGAGCGCTTGCCCTGTCTACTCAGTTAGGTACTGTTGTATAGGCAGCCACATTAGACAGGAGCCAGGAGCTCAACTCACCTGGCTTGGCAAGGAAGATAGTCTGATGTAAGATGACTTTTGTGGATGTGGTAATTTAGTGTAAGCAAGCACTTAAAGTAATGTCATGACATGTTTGTCTTTCCTCTCTCTTCTCTTGGGACCCAGTTGACATTTTTGGCGTAATGTTTAACAAAACTAAGGGCATGTCCCCATGTAACCGTTTTCAGTTGAAAACGGTGAATATCAATCAATCAATCAATCAATCAATGTTTATTTATATAGCCCTAAATCACAAGTGTCTCAAAGGGCTGCACAAGCCACAACGACATCCTCGGTACAAAGCCCACATAAGGGCAAGGAAAAACTCACCCCAGTGGGACGTCGATGTGAATGACTATGAGAAACCTTGGAGAGGACCGCATATGTGGGTAACCCCCCCCCCCCTCTAGGGGAGACCGAAAGCAATGGATGTCGAGTGGGTCTGACATAATATTGTGAGAGTCCAGTCCATAGTGGATCCAACATAATAGTAAGAGTCCAGTCCATAGTGGGGCCAGCAGGACACCATCCCGAGCGGAGACGGGTCAGCAGCGCAGAGATGTTCCCAGCCGATGCACAGGCGAGCGGTCCACCCCGGGTCCCGACTCTGGACAGCCAGCACTTCATCCATGGCCACCGGACCTGTGCCCCCCCCCCCCCCCCCCCCCCCCCCTCCACAAGGAATAGGGGAGCAGAGGAGAAAAGAAAAGAAACGGCAGATCAACTGGTCTAACAGGGGGGCTATTTAAAGGCTAGAGTATACAAATGAGTTTTAAGATGGGACTTAAATGCTTTTACTGAGGTAGCATCTCTAATTGTTACCGGGAGGGCATTCCATAGTACTGGAGCCCCAATAGAAAACGCTCTATAGCTCGCAGACTTTTTTGGGGCTCTGGGAATCACTAATAAGCCGGAGTTCTTTGAACGCAGATTTCTTGCCGGGACATATGGTACAATGCAATCGACAAGATAGGACGGAGCTAGACCGTGTAGTATTTTATACGTAAGTAGTAAAACCTTAAAGTCACATCTTAAGTGCACAGGAAGCCAGTGCAGATGAGCCAGTATAGGTATATATATATATATGTATATAAAGGTATATACAGTATAGGCGTAATATGATCAAACTTTCTTGTTCTTGTCAAAAGTCTAGCAGCCGCATTTTGTACCAATTGTAGTCTTTTAATGCTAGACATAGGGAGACCCGAAAATAATACGTTACAGTAGTCGAGACGAGACGTAACGAATGCATGAATAATGATCTCAGCGTCGCTAGTGGATAAAATAGAACGAATTTTAGCGATATTACGGAGATGAAAGAAGGCCGTTTTAGTAACACTCTTAATGTGTGATTCAAACGAGAGAGTTGGGTCGAAGATAATACCCAGATTCTTTACTGATTCGCCTTGTGTAATTGTTTGGTTGTCAAATGTTAAGGTGGTATTATTAAATAAATGTCGGTGTTTAGCAGGACCGATAATCAGCATTTCCGTTTTCTTGGCGTTGACTTGCAAGAAGTTAGCGGACATCCATTGTTTAATTTCATTAAGACACGCCTCCAGCTGACTACAATCCGGCGTGTTGGTCCGCTTTAGGGGCATGTAGAGTTGGGTGTCATCAGCATAACAATGAAAACTAACACCGTATTTGCGTATGATGTCGCCTAGCTGCAGCATGTAAATACTAAAGAGTGCAGGGCCAAGAACCGAACCCTGAGGAACTCCGCACGTTACCTTAACATAGTCCGAGGTCACATTATTATGGGAGACGCATTGCATCCTGTCAGTAAGATAAGAGTTAAACCACGACAAAGCTAAGTCTGACATACCAATACGTGTTTTGATACGCTCTAATAAAATATTATGATCGACGGTATCGAAAGCAGCGTTAAGTATATAGTATACTGTATCGCCGCCCCGACAGGGAGAAGGCACGCTCAAGTTCAACAGCTGTCAACAACAAAGCTGTATTGTGATGTACAGTAGTTACTACTATTAGCACTATGGCAAAAACACATGTCATCATCTATCAACTAAACATGCTGTACAGACACGTACACAATAATAATACACACATCATGATTTTATTAATACAATGTCAGCTGAGGCTACCAGATAGAACGAGTGCTTGTTTGTCTCCTTTACTATTGTATATTACAGCTAAAACCAATATTCTACCGTTATATACTGTACTATTATGTACTAGTGACCAGAGGTAGGTAGAGTACCCAACATTTGTACTCAAGTAAGAGAACCGTTACTTTAGGATAAAATGACTCAAGTAAAAGTAAAAATTAGTACTCAATCAATCAATCAAAATTATAAATCTTTTAATCACAAGTTTCTCAAAGGGCTGCACAAGCCTCAACGACATCCTCGGCTCAGATCCCACATCAGGGAAAGAAAAAACTCAAATCAAAATGCATAATGAGAAACCTCGGAGGGGACCGCAGATGTGGGGACGCCCTTGGGCGACCGGTGCAATGGATGTCAAGTGGATCTAGTTAATAAGTAATCAAAATAATTACTAACGTAAATATTCCGCGAAGAAAACCCAACTCAAATATTGGGTAACTTGTGAGTAACTTCTGATTTATTTAGTAGCTACTTTACAATGGTTCTTGGACTGCAATTGTATTTTATGCGTGCATGTGTAAAACATAAAAAGCATGAACAATTTGTTTTCTCTAGTTGGAAGTGGAATTATTGTAGCCTGAAATGTCAACATTTCTACTGGCAGTGATGACAGCACATAATATAAATGTTATTTTTACTAGTTTGAAAGTAATCATTGAAGATTTGTGCTGCCTTGTCTGACGTCATGGCACTTTTTACAGTCAGTATGTTTCTATGCACATGTGGAGTTGTGGTTTTTATGATCTTATCTGATCTCTAATATGACTGATGCAGTGTGTCTCTCGTACACTAAAGGGCGATTTCATCTTATTTCGCTATGTTGAAATGTAAATACAGTGAAAGAAGAGAATGCTACATGCTAATAAGCTAGCGCTGGTAAATTTCAAGCTCCGGATCTAACAGATAATTACACATTTCCACTGCTATTTAGTGTTGTTGGTAATGTTTTAATGTGTTTAAATGAAACTCTTAATTTCACCTCAGGGATTAATAAAGTACTTCTGATTCTGATTGTGGTAACTAGAATCATCAGAGACATACAAAAAGATCGCTATTTTAGTCAACTGTTTTAGCAGGTTTCTGCTTACCAGTTGTCTCCAACAGCCGGGATGTGCTGGTGTCATGTCACATAATCATCTTATTTTGGGAACATTCTGACACTTGTTAAGCAAGTAGGTTTCTATTTTAACATACCACCGGCCAGTATTAGTTTTGACAGCCATTTTTTATTTAGTTTTGGTCGCAGTCTTTTGACGAAAATGTATTTTAGTTTCAGTCGTATTTTAGTCATGTTAATTAATTTAGTTTTAGTCGACTAAATTCCTCAACATTTTGGTCGACTATTATTACAGTAAATTTGTCAAGTAAAATATAAAGTATACCATACAATGCATCTTTGAAGTTTTTAGTCTTTAAAAGCACTTTTATCAATTATTGCAGAGCATTTCTAAAGCTAAATTCACAAGACCTGCACTCCATGAATTGAAAAATAAAATTCACACTAACTTTATTGTGTATTATTATTTAAACTGAAGTTAAGCTTTTTTAAAATGTTGAATAATATATGACAAAAATGGTCACATGAAGAAACAAACTAGTTTTATTCTAGATTGGCGGGCAAGCTCACCTATGGGTGCTACAAAAGTAGTGGTAGAGTAAAAATTGCGCTTTCTCCACTGTCTTTAATAGTAACAGTAATTCAGTCCTTTGGAAATATTAGTGTAGGCCTATTTACTCTTGTGTAGATGTCCTGATGATTAGCCTGCAGATGTGTCTTCAAGTTGGTTGTACTTTTACCAGACAGAATCGAGCCTCAGGGTTTACATATCTTGTTGTTTACCGTTGAAAAGGTAAAATGGTCTTCTCTTTCTTCCAGGTGTAGAAGACATTTTGAAATATGTGTAACAATACAGTAGGGATGTAATGATATAAGAATGTCATATCACGGTTATTGTGACCATAATCATCACGGTTATCATTGTTATCGCAGTTTTGCGAAATGTGCTGAAAAAGCTTTTTAAACACAACTAAAATTAATAGACACACTTTTAGAAAAGCCACTATTGTGCATGTATTGTGTTTCTATATGCTTCACTGAAGTGTTTTAGTCTTCCTGTTGCATCCGTTTTAATAGCTAAACTTTTATTGCTGTACTGTAATAATTAGTTTGTACTGTAGCACTTTAAGATTTATTTAAATGAAAAGCGCGTAAAAAATAAAATGTATTCTAATTATGTATCACTTCTGGCGGGCATTGTGTCTGTACCAGTGTTGCCAACCTGGCAACTTTTTTTTTGTGAACAGCTTATAGCGACAAATCTAGCGATTTTTCCCGGTGTGTTTGGGGACTTTTTTGTGTCTTGGAGACTCTGAGGTGAAAGCACCCAGCAGTCACTGTCCTCAACGAGCAGTGTCGGGTGCTGCCGGTCAGCTGCTGCGCAAGCAGAGCGGGGACCTTCACAGGCCGAGAATTGCAGCGATTTGTGAAAGCGCAAGTCATTTGCAGTCTGGACATTTATGGTGCGCTCCACTTGTTGTGGAAAGTCGGAATTTCCGAGTTCCTAGCCGGAAGTTAACACTGGAATTTTAAATGTTAATGTTTCGTTGAGGGCAAAATCTTCTTCAGTGTCATTGCACAGAGGATGGGCGAGTATCTGCGAAGAAATTAGTACATCGATACAGCTGTACAAAAGGCAGGAATATCAGGATTCTCCGGGTGCTCAGAACATTTCAGCATGATCTGGCACCAGATCCAAGTGGCAAAGGCGGAGAGAAAGGATCTCCACATAGTCTTCCTGGACCTCACCAATGCCCCATGAACTCCTGTGGTCTGCCTTCAACTTCTTCCACGTACCAGACACCATCACAGCCCTGGTTAAATCCTACTTCCAGGACGTGCAGTTCTGCTTCACCACCTCTGACTTTACCACCTCTATGCAGCGCTTGGAAGTAGGCATCATGGCGGGATGCACTCACCCCTGGCATTCACAATGGCGATGGAGGTCATCATCTGCACCTCAAAGTGGGTGGTAGGCGGTCAGCGGGTTGACTCTGGCCAGCGCCTCCCCCCCCTCAGAGCTTACATGGATGATATTACAACGTTGACCATCACTGTCCCATGCACCAAGAGGCTTCTCAGAAAACTCGAAGAGAACATCAGTTGGTCCCGTATGAAGATCAAACCATCCAAGTCACTAAGCATCTCAATTGTGAAGGGAGTGCTCTCGGACCTGAAATTCTTCATCGGAGATGATCCAATCCCAACAGTGTCTGAGCAGCCTGTAAAGAGCCTTGGCAGGTGGTATGATGCAAGCCTGAAAGACAAAGACCAGATGCAACAACTACGTAAGGATATCAGCAGTGGCCTACAGTCCATCGATAACACCCAACTGCCTGGAAAGTTAAAGGCCTGCTGCCTGCAGTTCGGACTCCTACCCAGGATACTGTGGCCCCTCGCAGTTTATGAGGTCCCAATCTCAACTGTGGAAAAGTTGGAAAGAGAAAAAATGGCTCAGAGTTCCACAATGCCTTACCACCATAGGCCTCTACGGAGATGGCATCCTCAAGCTGCCCCTCACCAGTCTCACAGAGGAGTTCAAGTGTGCAAAAACAAGACTCCAGATGACACTGAATGAATCCAGAGATTAGGTAGTGAGCAACAATGCACCGACCTTGGCGACAGGGCGCAAATGGAGACCAGCCAAAGCAGTGGAAGAAGCAACAGCAGCCCTCAGACATGCTGACATTGTGGGCTATGTCCAGCAAGGAAGAGGAGGCTTTGGGCTAACAGGTACCCGCCCAGCTTGGAGTAAGGCCACAGCACCAGAAGGGAGGAAGATGGTGGTGGACGAAGTACACCGCTAGGAGGAGGCTGCAAGATGGGCCAAGGCAGTCTCTGTGGGCAAACAGGGTCAGTGGACGAGATGGGACAGTGTGGAGAGGAGGAAGATCAGCTGGAAGGAAATGTGGGCCATGGAAGCGAGGCAGTTGAGCTTTGTCATCAGAGCTACGTACGACATCTTTCCAACACAAGTTAATCTTCACCAATGGTTTGGCGAAGACCCGGTGTGTGCCCTCTGTTCCATGCCAGCCACCCTCAAGCACATTCTCACAGGGTGAAAAACCAGTCTCACCCAAGGATGTTACACGTGGCGTTACAATCAAGTCCTAAAGACCCTTGCGTCCACCCTGGAGGACAAACGAGTTACCATCAACTCCCTACCACCACCAGCAGCCAACCACCAGCAGCCAACCACCAGCAGGCCATTATCTTTGTCCACGAAGGGGCTAAGGTAGTCAGGAGTGGCTCCATACCACCTGAACGAGGCCAGCTATGCTTAGCCCGCGACTGGAGGATGCTGGTTGATCTTGGCCGGCAGCTTGCGTTTCCTCCGGAGATTGCTGTGACCACCCTGAGACCGGACGTGGTGCTCTGGTCCCCTTCACAAAAAAGGTTTTCATCATCGAACTCACAGTATCTTGGGAGGACTCAGTGGATGAGGCTTACGAGCGAAAACACCAACGCTATGCCGAGCTTGCAGCTGAAGCACAACATCGTGGCTGGAACACTGAGGTCCGACCAGTGGAGGTGGGCTGCAGAGGCTTTGTGGCGAGATCCACCACCAAATTGCTTGTAGACCTGGGAGTCCGAGGCCAACGCCTCAAAGCTGCATCGGAGGCAGCCGAAAGAGACAGCCAGTGGCTGTTCATGAGGAGGAAAGACCCCTGCTGGGCCCCCAAGTAGCAAGCCAGGAGGTGTACGGTCAGCTGAGGCTTGACTCAGGGAAAAGGACGCGCCTGCCATGTATAGTCCCATAAGAAGTCTGCTGCTCAACACCAAGCAACTCACGATTAATTGGGATTGACGCAAGCCCTCCAGATTGCAATTTATATGAGCATGTGCAAAGCTGCCACTTTTTCTGCCTTGGTTTAAAGAGCGAGATGTAAAAGTAAATATTTCTTCACTGTCATGCCAAGCTAATATAAATCACTGCAATGTCCCAATTCCATCGTTCATGTTGTTTAGGCAGTCATTAGATTTGAAAATGGATGGATGGATGATAGATTTGGTTTGTTAGTAAATATCTAATCACAGCCCTTCATTCTTTTAGTCAAATTGAATATTCTAACATTTAACAATGCAGAACAAAATAGATTTAATAAAACAACCAAGAATCAAAAGAAGAAAAGTTAATTTGCAGTTCTAATCATACTTATCATTTGTGTAATTCACTTTTGTATCCCTCCTAAAGCGTCCATTGCAATAAATTATGCAAATGAGGCCATGACGTCCTCTCGCTATATAATATTTTTTTGTACAACAACCTTCCAGTCATAAAACTACTTTTCTTGCTGAGGAGTATTTATTTGTACAAGAACCTTCCAGTCATATAACTACTGTTCTTCCTGAGGAGTTTGCAACACTGGTCTGTCCTACTCTGTTTAGCGGTACTTGAACGCACCATAAAAACACAAAAAAAGATCGGTCATCATAATTCCGTTCTAAGAGAGTACAGCTTGTAGATTCAATGTGCACAACTGAATAGCTTAATTGTTCATATGTTTATATATGTTTAGATTGGGGTATGTCGTTTTTAACAAGGAAAGACGTATGTATCTTGTTTTCATGTTAGCATTTAAGCGAGCGACCTGGCAGGAGTCAGTCCGCCATGAGTTTATCAATCTCAGTTTCTTGGATCATTTTAATTTAAAAGGGTAATACTAACCGTCGGAAATTTTGCCGCCAACATCGTTATTACCGTTTATCGTTACATCCCTACAATTTAGTCTTGTTTCCCGGTGAAAAGTCCAAACACTGTGTCCTAGTAGTTGTAGTTCTGATTGAACGTCACTAAGGCTTACGTTGGATTGGTGAAACAGTCATTTGACAGGGCCTTCCGGAAAAGAGCTTGCTGACAAAATGAATTCGTCTTTGCAAGCCATAATTAATAGATTATAAAATAATTATGATACAAATAAATGTAACAATCGGAATGAAACAAAATGTAACGGGATAAAAGTAGCGTTTCTTCTTCACAAAAATATTCAAGTAAAAGTAAAAAGTATTTTACATTAAAACTACACTGACAAGTACAATTTTTTCAAAAAGTTACCCAAGTAAATGTAACAGAGTAAATGTAGCGCATTATTACCCACCTCTGCTAGTGACGTTTAATATTGTAACTTTTGTTAAGTGTGGAATAAGAACGAGAAGATGTTGATGAATTGTGTGTATGGTGTAAACAATGACAGCAATTTCTTTACTCTGTTTTATTGGACAAGATTCACTTATAAAAATAGTGCTCGTGCAGTAACAAACAATACAAACACAATACAACATCCTCTTCTTTATTTTCCCATTTGCGTACACCTCCTTCAAACACTTTTTCTTCATTCGGTTTCCTCCGCGGCTACCGTGTGTCTACGTAAACAACAATTTAGAATGTTTCATCACCTCATTGCAAACACTTTGTTGGGAAATATCAACACAAATATTATGCATCATAACCAGAGGTGGGTAGAGTAGCCAGAAATTGTACTCAAGTAAGAGTACTGTTACCTTAGAGATTTATTACTCAAGTAAAAGTAAGGAGTAGTCACCCAAATATTTACTTGAGTAAAAGTAAAAGGTATGTTGTGAAAAAACTACTCAAGTACTGAGTAACTGATGAGTAACATACACACACATATCATATATATATATATATATATATATATATATATATATATATATATATATATATATATATATATATATATATATATATATATATATACACATATATATATACACACACATATATATATATATATATATATATACACATATATATATATATATATATATATATATACACACACATATATATATATATATATATATACACACATATATATATACAGTATATAATTTATATTTATTTATTTTGCCGTTTTTGTTTACATGTTAAAGGTGTTTTAATGAATATACATGCATGTTTAACACATATAGATTCCTTTCTTTCATGAAGACAAGAATATAAGTTGGTGTATTACCTGATTCTGATGACTTGCATTGATTGTAATCAGACAGTAGTGATGATAACGGCCACGTTTTCAAATGGAGGAGAAAAAAAGTTCCTCCTTTCTGTCTAATACCACATGAAAGTGGTTGGTTTTTGGGATCTAATTTGTCCAGCTTCCATATTCGTTTTTATACACTTTACAAGAAATACATTGGCGGCAAACTCCGTAGCTTGCTAGCTTGTTTATTAATTTATCCCAAAAGTTACTCAAGTAGATGTAACGGAGTAAATGTAGCGCGTTACTACCCACCTCTGATCATAACTTAACACATTGAAAGTTACATCATCATGCTAACTAATCTAGCTTGGATGTAGCATAACAAATTAGCTCGTCAAGATCAAAGTATAATTAAATCTACCAGAAGCGCATTTCTGCTTTGGTTATCCACTCCAAGACTCCAAGAAACAAACTATCGCATTCGAGAGAATCTGAAGAATGAGGCGAGTTTCAGTGGATGAAGAATCTTCAGGACTCCCAGTCAACGTTCTTTTGATATTTCACAGTTTTTTAATTAAGTGTGATGCGCAGAGTTACTGTATTTTCCAGACCATAGGGCGCACCAGATAATTAGGCGCACTGCCGATGAACGGGTCTATTTTCATACAAAAGGCGCACCAGATTATAAGGCGCATTAAAGGGATCATATTATGATTTTTTTCTAAATTTAAAACAGTTCCTTGTGGCCTACATAAGACATAATGGTGTTTTTTTGGTCAAAGTGTTACATATATTATGTTTTACAGACCATCTTCAAGTCGCTTTCTGATCGTCTCCTCAGGATGCGCTGTTTTGTGGGCGGTCTCATTTACATGGCTCCACTTTGACAGCCAATTTAGTGTTGCCAATCAACCTATCCCCAAGTACATGTTTGAGATAGGCTCCAGCACCCCCCGCGACCCTGAAAGGGACAAGCGGTAGAAAATGGATGGGATGGGCACTTTGACAGCGTCTTCTCCTTGTAATCTTTGTTGTAGCGGTGTAGCCTGCAAGGACGGGAGTGGAAGAAGTTTCAAAAGAAGGAGGTAACTGTTTTAATGACATTAAGACTTTACTTGAATCAATATTGGAGCAGCATCTCCTCATCCGTGGCTCACTAGTGCAACCACAACGCCGTAAATATGTCCCGTGAAAAAACGTCCGACCGGAACTCTCTAATAACTAAAGTTCCGTGGGGGAAGTATTAAACTCACTACACCAGTAGTTTTTTGCGCTTCCATAGCAAGTCTACTGACAGATATAAGTTAGAACTTTACGCCACTTTGTATTAGAAATAGCAACAGTGGAGGATGAATGCCCCATAACAAGAAGATAGAGGAAAAAGAAGAAGTTTATCGACTACGGAGTCGCCACGGACTACAATGGCGGATGCGCACAAATTTTCAGGACTTACGCAGATCCCAAATACACATCAGTAGGTACCAGAAAGTAAGAAAAGTTGGTTTTGCATAACATTGCGACACAAAACTCCAAATATGTCTGCTAATAGGTGCTATTATACACGCCATAATATTACCATATGTTGAAGCACAGTACATCTAACTACGGTAGCTGTAATGCGCCGACAATTCATCAAGCGGTGCGGCTTCATAGCTTACCAAAGTACTAAAACATTTTGACATATTGTTTATCGCCGTGTGTAATGTTTTATATTCTCAATGGAACATTTAAAGTTTTGGTGTTGTTTGCTGGCGCCATTTTGCAGTCTACATGTATCTCTTATGTGTGACTGCCATCTACTGGTCACACTTATCATTACACCATGTACTAAATACAATAGCTTCGAGGTCGGTAAGCACAACCAGAAATATTCCGTACATTAGGTGCACCGGGTTATAAGGTGCACTGTCGATTTTTGAGAAAATTAAAGGATTTTAAGTGCGCCTTATAGTCCGAAAAATACGGTAATTTTACTTTGTCGTCTGTCCAAACAAAAGTCATTTTCTTTGCGTGCATCTGCCATAATCACTTTTTTGTTTTGTTTTGACATGTGACTGGAGAACAGGAATTTATGCGTGTGCAGTAGAGATGCGCGGTTTGCGGGCACAACCACAGAGTCCGCGGATTATCCGCGGATCGGGCGGATGAAATTAAAAAAAATTAGATTTTATCCGCGGGTCGGGTCGGGCGGTTGAAATTTAAAAAAAATAGATTTTAAATAGATTCAGGCGGGTGGCAGTTAAACCAATTGGGAAATATATATACATAGTTAAATGTTGTTACCCACATACGAAAAACGAGCAGGCACCTGCAGCATATGCCACAACAGAAGAAAAAAAAGAAAAGAGATGGACACTTTTACGGAGCGGAGAAGGGACGCCTCGCCGGGGTCCGGGACCGAGGCCCCTTCCCTCGAGAGGGCTCCACCGGGAGCCGTAGCTGAGGCGATCCGCGAGAAGGGCCCGACGCACGTCCAGGGTCACCACCGCGCCCACCGCACCGACACCCCGCCTCGTCCGCCTTCGCCGCGGCCGGCGTCACGCGCAGCAGGTAAGCAGCTTACCTGCCCGCCACCCCCGTGGCCGGGGGCTCGTAACAGGGGTCACTCCGCGCGCTCCGCCCGCGCAGCTTACCTGCCCGCCACCCCTGTTGCCGGGGGCGCGTAACAGGGGTCACTCCGCGCGCAGTGCGCTCACGAAAGGGGTGGGGCTCACCCTGGTTGATATAGACAGCAGGACGGTGGCCATGGAAGTCGGAACCCGCTAAGGAGTGTGTAACAACCCACCTGCCGAATCAACTAGCCCTGAAAATGGATGGCGCTGGAGCGTCGGGCCCATACCCAGCCGTCGCCGGCAGCGAGACGCGCTTGGAGGTGCGCTCAGCACGGCTCCCATATGATCGCGCACTGGTGTGCGTCTGGGCCGTGACAGCGTGGCACGCGAATGTCTGTGCTGCATTGGATCAGTCTCCTTTTTTTAACAGGCAAAAGCTTTATAACCTCACTAATGCCTTGCATCGTCTATATTAGATATATAACAACGGGCGGATGCGGTTCTGATTAAATGTTAGAACGGGTGGATGGCGGATGGTTGACGACTTTCTGATGCGGTTGCGGATGAAATAATTGCCTATCCGCGCATCTCTAGTGTGCAGTTTATCCTTCTAAAGTTTTGGTGGTTCCAGTGGCTGTTTGCTTACAGCGCCACTTATGGCGAGGCACTGTATTGCATCATTCTCACCCAGGAACTGTTTCCGCTTGGATGTGACTCACTATTGATAGGACACTGTGGGGACGCATTTATTTTTTTTAACCCAAAACAAAGTCGAAGCACAAATGTTGCTTTGGGAACATGCCCGAAATTTTAAATAGATTGGTGAGCTTAGCCAATCAGGACACAGAGGGGGAAGGTCATGTATTTATTACTGCAGGTTTGCTTGTGAGGCTCAACTTGTTTGCCATCTAAAGATTGACAACATGGACATTAGCTATGGGAAGATGTGGACGTAACTATGGCATAGCTCCACCAGGCAGCATTCATGGATCATTTGTTCAATACAACGCTTATATTTAAACAGGAGTTCAGAACATGCAATAGGAGATCCTCCCATCCTTGTAACAATTAACCATTTTATATTTTGTATGTTTAGCCAATTAATTCCCATGTAATGCACTCTTCACAATCGCCCTGTTATTGACTGAGGCCTTCATTCAGAAACATTACAATGTTCCTGACGGTGTTGCTCTCATTCAACCACCAGCGGCGGTGATGTGCACGCACTTCTGCCGATGCGCAATAATCCTGTGTTTGTATACACATGTACACGGAAACATGCACGTGTCGCTCCGCATCAGCACAAAGAACCCTTGATGCCAGGATTAGCAGCACCGAGCCAGGCGGTGCGCTCAGTGTCGTGGGGTGCAACGGCGGTTGACTGCTGCGTTCCGCCAGCCTCTGCGCTACCCTAATGATGTTGTCGGAGCTCGGAGGGGTGGGGCTGAGCTGAGGGGGTTGCGATGGGGGGGGAAAAGGGGGGATGTTACTTATCTCCACAGCTCGGCAGCATTTCTCTTAATTAAAACTCCTATCTATGTCTTTGAAGTTCATAATGAGTCAGTTTGGTTCTGCGGAGGAACGGGGTAGAAAATAAGGCCAGAGCGGGTATTTATTATTTCTCCGCCTCTGCTTCCTCTTTCTGCTATTCGACAACATATCGGATGTATGTTGCAGCATGTCGGCGGTTATTGTTGCATTTGTTGTTGCCTCTCTTGTTTGGTTTTATTTGCATGAAAACAACCTAGAGTAGCTAAAGGGATGTAAACAGCAATGAGGGCGATAAAGAGGAGCAAGAAGGAGCTCTTTTTTTTTTTCATTTACAGCATGTGAATGGGTTTAATCTTATCACTGGCTGCTCTTCACAGCTTGTGCGGATCTCTCCCCTCGCCAAGCGCTCACTCCCGCTTTCCCAGGCCTTTCAGATTACAGTCAAATATTACAGGCCGTGACCAATCTCCAATTAACCAAATGTTGTCGGGCTATACTATCACCCTTGGCTCCTTTCATGCTCCTTTAACGCCTTTTTTCGATGCGCCTGGATATTTTCTCTCCACAGTGCGATGAGACGTCATTCTCTTAAAGCCTCCTCACGCTCTTGCACGGCACCGACGGAAGCTTAACCCAAATAAATCAGTCTTCTCGTAATGCATTCCAAATTAAACGAGAATTAATTGAACCTCAAAATGTGGTACAATCAAGGAAATTACCTCACGTCCCAGTTTTGAAAGGCTGACCAAGGAATTTTACTGTCAAATGTTCACCACTGCCAATGCAGCACAATCAAGCATTTAGCAAGCGGATCTTCTGTCAGCCTGGTTCTCCTTGGTTTACATGGAACTTTTGTGTGTGTTGGTGTGTGTGTTTGACGTGCCTGGGTAGCAGCCGCTTTGCATCGTCTCTGTCATATTTATGCTTTGCCCATGTGTCCGTAAGCTTTTGGCGTTTGATGGAAAAATAATTAGAGGATAAGCATTATGGGGTAGAGCACATTACAGAGCAGTTTCCATAAATAACCAAGCTCTGCCAGCATCAAACTTGACAAATAGAAGTTCTTTTTTTTCCAAGTCAAGCTGCATGTGTCTTAAGTTTAAAAAAAGACAACACTTTTTTTTATCTCCATCAAGAGGTAAACCTTGTACCTGTGCGCCTTCCTTTCTCTCTGATCTCCGGTTCTTAAAAAGTGGCATTTTATTTTTGATAAAAATGACGACCGTTTGTGTTCTGATTCACGTGCGATGTAAAGTGGTTTTGTCTTCTCGTATCTGGAGAACTTCAAAACAGCACCTAGCGTGCGTGGATTGTTTGATGCCACCAGGGACAAAAATATTGATGCTGAAATGTTTGCAAAAAACTTGGCAGGATAGTTGTAGTGCTTTAACGTGCATTATACACTGGCCCCTTATGTAGTTATGTGCGATATTACGATATATATCATAATACATCATAAACATGTCATATATTATCATTTATTGCAGCCTGGCCGGAGCAGGAGGGGATAGAAAGAGAAAAAAAAGAAGACAGAGGGGGAAATTGTGGGGACAAGAGGGGGATTAGACAGAGAGACAAAAACAACAACAGCAAACAACAACAACAACAACAATAGAGCAACATCAGCAAATACGACATGTACAAATATGATGATAAAAGTAATAGCAAATAAGCAGTTAGCGAAAAATAAAAAATAATACAGAAATGACAATGAGCATTATTACACTACAAATGGATCAATGCAAATACCAATAGAAATAGCGCTATTTATAATGAACAATACCAATAATTTACCTTTATTATCAACAATACAGTTGTTTAAATGCAACAATACATATACGTAATGATAACTTGAGATACGAAAGAATGCAGAAAAATGGAGGGGGAGAAAAAGAAGCAACCTACATTAACCTTGTAGATTGTTATAGTCACAATAGGTTAAGCTTTGTCAGTGTGCCATGTGTTACACCCAGTTTACCCTAGGGCAACAACGTTAATATATGTTTGATGAAACGTGATTATGTGCATGAGTGTAAGTATGCATATGTACTTGTATATGTACAGAATGTGTATATGTGTTTGTACAATTAATGTATGTGTACAGAATGTGTATATGTGTTTGTACAATGAATGTATATGTACAGAATGTGTATATGTGTTTGTACAGTGAATGTATATGTACAGTATGTGGATGTGTATGTTTGTATATTGAATGTGCGTGTGGATGTACGAACTTTAGGTAGGTAAATATGTACTGTATTTGTGTATTTATGTGGGAGCGTAGGTACCTATGTACGTATGTGAGCATATGTGAATTTGTATGTACAATACATTCGACTCCCAGAGTGCGTGGGAGCCAGAGCACGGCCCCATCACCCCCGAGAGCCCATCATGAACATGTCTAACGTACTAGCGTTACCTTCAAAACCACAAAGTGAGGTTTGTGTCTGTTCGGAATGTTAAAATTTTAGTAAACTGACTGTGCATTAAACAAAGGCAACAATTTGCCCCTTTTAACAAGAATATTTATATTTACTAGGGGTGTAACGGTACTTGTATTTGTATTGAACCGTTTCGGTACGGGGGTTCCGGTTCGGTTCGAGTTTCCACACGGACATATTAAGTAGCGTAACGCACGTTATGTAAACAATGCACACCGAGGCACAACACACGACATGCTAGCAGCTAACGGGCTACGATAGACTGACAATACGTCCTCTTTTCACCGGACATGTCCTCTTTTGCGGAGCTGTCAGGGCGGAGTTTCTTAAATGCCTCAAATGTCCGGCATTTGGAGTTAGGGTTGCGTGTATTTTCAATGTACGTTCAGGGTTAAGAAGGGGTTAAAAACAAAACAAATTGTGCGCGCAGCAGCATTGGTGAGGGAGGGGCAGAGACAGAGAGAGAGAGAGAGTTATGATAAACGCGCATGCGTCGCCAGGCTCTGCTTTTTATCCATAGATTTATCACATTTAATTTTTTATTATCTATAGAAGGGGTGTCAAAAGTGTGCCCCAGCTAATGTTTTAAAGGCCCACAGCACATTCTAAAAATACTATTCAAATAAACAAAAACATAACAAAAGTGAGAAAAAGAAGGTTAAAGGTGAAATGTAATTTAGAAAAAGTTGCAATGTTGACTAATAAAACAAAGCTGTTTTTTTTTTCTTTCAAACTGTCATTGCTCAAAACATAATATTGAATCAAAATCAATGTTATTATGAATTATTGACCTATCCAAGGTTCCCATTACTTCACATCAAATATTCCATTAAGAAAAACATTTTTGGTGGAAGATTTAGCAAATTTGGTAAATAAATAACCCAAAAATGTATATTTTGTTGTTTTCTTACTGTACCGAAAATGAACCGAACCGTGACCTCTAAACCGAGGTACGTACCGAACCAAAATTTTTGTGTACCGTTACACCCCTAATATTTACATTACATCCTTAGTCATAAGTGTTCTGCAACAGGTTGTGTTCGAATTTCCGCTGTATTTTGAGTTAGTGGGCTAGGATTAAATCTATCTGATTCTGCTTCCAGCCTGTCCCTCAAAAACACTGTTAGATCATGACTGTCATTCGTTAACCTCCTCTGTCCCTGAGCTAATTGGGTCAAGCTCAAAATAAAATAACACAGAATAAAGTAGGGCTGAAGTGTTTATCTGTGAGCTCTCAATAGACCAGGGCTGCAGCCACTCTCCAATTTCCCTCTACCTCCATTACTGGCACACGTACCCCAGGGCTGGAAATTGCCTTTTCGTGTCCCGAGGCAGAATTCACCCGAGCATCTTGACTAAATGCATCTGCAAGGAAGGACAAGTCCTCTTCAGGTCCAAACCTTTGATCCTAAAAAGACCCCCACCTTCCTTAAAGCCCTTAGGAGCTGGCATCAGTGTAATTGAAGATCATTACCAATCCTCAATGCGAACCTCTCAACTACCGTCTCCATAATAGAAATGAATTGTGCGGCCCAGAGCTGCTCACGGCATCAGAAAAATGGGAGGTAAAAGGTGGATGGAGCTGAGGCACTTCTTACAAATAGAAATTAAGTGTAAATATCCTGTCTGTGACGCCATTACTTTGGGAAGGAGCTAAAACCCAGTGTGATTACTGCCTTACATTTATGTCCCCAACACTGTTTTTGTTTTGTTTCTGTAAAGGGGCAGTAAATGGTGGTGGTGGTGGTGGTGTGGGGAGGGGTCGTGTGTGCACACTTCAAAAGAATTTGTAACAAACCTAATTCATCTCGAGCGTAGGATGAGCTCGTAAGAAAGATGAAAGTGAGTTGGCATGGAAACAGAAAGCACATCAGCACTCGCTGGCACACAAAAGGTTGTGTTGCATGTTGCATTTCTACAGAAAAGCATCCAAAGAGGCTTTAAGTGCTATCATGACCTTAGTGACAAAATTAGCCAATTATGACTTACTTGGGTGCTCGGATTTCTCCTTTCTAGTCCATGTGACCATAAATATCAATGTTTCCCCTATAATATAGAATACAATCAACATTTTTGTTACACCCCTCCATGCTCACCTGGTTTCTAAATTGTACAGTACATCGAAGCTTGCTGATTAACAAGAGAGCAAATCAAATGTTTCCTATAATCCCATAACTCTTTTGTCTTTTACTGTTTCCTCCTGTCAGTCACCTTCAATGCAGCGGTATAATGTTTCAACGTTTCTCGGAGCAAGGTGAAGTATTAATTGGACGATAGCGTGAAGCCATATATCTCTCCCCTTCTTTTTGATCTAAGTAAGGGGAATTCCACATGTTGATACTGTACAGACCTCCAGTGCAGCTGTGGAGTCGCGCTCTTGTACAAGCATGCAAGAGACGCGCAAGAACAGTTCGTAGTTAAATTTACTGTTTACTGACAAACGTGTGCCACATTTTCGATTTATTTTAAGGAGCAATGCAAAAAATGGCTTTTCCGCCAAGTCTTTTGTAAAACAAAACTGTTTATTTTTTTTCATTAGGTTTTCTTCTTGTTGCACGTAATGTTTGAAATGTTGAGCTAACCTGTTTAGAATGTTTATACATATACCGTATTTTCCGCACCATAAGGCGCCCTGGGTTATAAGCCGCGCCTTCAATGAACGGCATATTTCAAAACTTTGTCCACCTATAAGCCGCCCCGTGTTGTAAGCCGCATCTAACTGCGCTAAAGGAATGTCAAAAAAACAGTCAAATAGGTCAGTCAAACATTAATAATATATTAAAACCAGCGTGATGTGGGCGCGCATGGAGTCGTATATCAACATGGACGGAGCTGCGTGAAAAAAGCCACCCGGCCTCTTCGCGTAAACTTAAACTTACCTTAACCACTCGCTCATCTTTTCTTCATCCATCCCTTCGAGTTAGCTTTTATGATGACGCCGGCTGGAAAGGTCTCTTTTGGCAAGGTCTTCCTTTTGAATATCACCATGGGTGGAAGTTTCTGGCCATTAGCATGGCAAGCTAGAACCACAGTGAAGGATGACTTCTCATTCCCTGTGGTGCGAATATTCACCGTACGTGCTCCCGTTGTATCCACAGTGCGGTTCACAGGAATATCAGTTGCTGTGAAATAGTAATCCGTGTGCGGATGGAGAGATTGCGTCTTTTCATGAACCGGATCCCTGTCGCTTAGTAGGAGCCATTTTGTGGTCTTTACAGATGTAAACACACAAAGGAAATGAAACGTACGGTAATATCCGCGCGCTTTTTCTTCTTCTACGCGGGCGGGTGGTTGCTTACAGTAGAAGAAGAAGCGCTTCCTGTTCTATGGGGGCGGGTGCTTACCTTGGCGGTTGCTTGCGTAGAAGAAGAAGCGCTTCCTGTTCTACCGGGAAAAAAGATGGCGGCTGTTTACCGTAGTTGCGAGATCGAAACTTTATGAAAATGAATCTTAATATTTATCCATATATAAAGCGCACCGGGTTATAAGGCGCACTGTCAGCTTTTGAGAAAATTTGTGGTTTTTAGGTGCGCCTTATAGTGCGGAAAATACGGTACTAGTACTAGCAATAAGTGGGGTTTTAACAATGGTAACATCTTTAAGATTTGTTTACCTAATAATCTATAGTGGAGGTAAATGTGCTGTGACACATCACAATATCTTTGTAGGTAAATCAGAACATTTGAAAGCATTAAAACTAAGGATGTTCAAGTGTATGCAATTAATCACAAATAAATTATTTCATGAATCATGTATAAAACACAGATTAATCACACAATTTATTTTGACTGTAGATGCCCGTTTACCTTAACCGCAGATGATTACCTGCAAGGCAAAGCAATTTGTTATATGGCCAGTGATCAGATCAATGTATATTTGTCATGTCTGTGTAATCATGTTTTGTTTTGTTTAGTTATTGGACTCTTTAGTTTCTGGCTTTTCACTCCCTTGTCTTGTTTCCATGGTTACCCATTAGTTTCACCTGTTCCACGTTTGGACTCATTGTGCACTCTTGTTTGTCACCATAGCAACCCATTAGTTTTCACCTGCCCTCACGACTCACGCACCTGTCGTTAATCATGTCACTATTATTTAAACCCATTGTTGCCAGGAAGTCTCCCTGGCGACATCTATCAAGACTTGGACTATGGCGTGGTTTGTTCTCCCGTGGTGCAAATGAACATTTGGACCAGACATGGCGTGAAGGTGAAGACATAATTTATTTTACACTAACAAAGGAACAAAAAGTGCGCTCAAGGCAGAAGTACAAACTTGACTAACGAAACAAAAAGACTTGCACGTGGGCAAAAAACTATGGACATGAACAAAAGTCGCTAACTGTGGCATGAATAGAAAAAACTTACTTGACATGGCATGAAGTGCGCAGAGGTAAACAGAGTGAGAAGCAGAAAGTCAGGGGTATGATGTCGCCAGGGAGACTTCCTGGCAACAATGGGTTTAAATAATAGTGACATGATTAAAGACAGGTGCGTGAGTCGTGAGGGCAGGTGAAAACTAATGGGTTGCTATGGTGACAAACAAGAGTGCACAATGAGTCCAAACGTGGAACAGGTGAAACTAATGGGTAACCATGGAAACAAGACAAGGGAGTGAAAAGCCAGAAACTAAAGAGTCCAATAACTAAACAAAACAAAACATGATTACACAGACATGACAATATTCCAGTGAAAAGATAAGTGAGGAGACTCCAAATGGTGTGCTCAGTGGCAAATGTCGAATCAAAATACACCCTTACAGGATTTTAAATGACATTGTTGCCAAGTTTTAAACAAAAAATAATGTTTATTCAAGGAAAACATTTGAAAAGTGTTCACGTATGACGTTTTTGACAATAAAATTGCATTTGTGTCAAAAAATGTAGGTCTTTTTAAGTTGATACAAATTTTGTAATCAAGTAATTAACTGTGATTAATTGCAATTGATAAAAATTCTAAAGTTTGATTAATCTTATGTAAAAGAGACCAACTTTTTTTTTACCTATTGGTACCTGCTGTGTATTTGGGACCCCATAAGTCCCGAAAATGTGAAATCAAACCGTGGACGCATGGCGGACATATTTATAAAATAATCTTGTCTCCCTTCATACTTGCTGCAAACGAGCCATGTGGAATTTGCTCTGTCCTGTGACGTCAGCGGATATCTCCATAAAATTTTATCTCAAGAGCTTTGCGCGAGTCAGCCATTGTGGTGCGACATTGTAGTCAATAACTTCCTTCTTTTTATCTATCCTCTTGTTGTGGGGCATACTGGCTCGCACATGCATGCACCGCTGTTGCCATTTCTAATACAAAATAGGGCTGGGCGATATGGCAAAACATTTTTTCAAGATTAATATCACAATTTTTTGTTTTTATTAAAGGCAGCTTGTCCCGTGCAGGATCATAGCGAGTACCGTTGCATACCTACTGTTTACTCCTGCAGTATCTTGTAACCAACATTCCTGCCATGTTTGATCGAGGTAATATACCATACTTGCCAACTTTGAGACCTCCGATTTCGGGAGGTGGGGGCAGGGGGGTGGGAAGGGCGTGGTTGGGGGCGTGGCTAAAAGGGGAGGAGTATATTTACAGCTAGAATTCACCAAATCAAGTATTTCACATATATATATATATATATATATATATATATAAGAAATACTTGACGTTCAGTGAATTCTAGCTATATATATATATACGTATATATTTATTTTATTATATATATATATATATATATATATATATATATATATATAAAAAAAATACTTGAATTTCAGTGTTCATTTATTTACACATATACACACACATAACACTCATCTACTCATTGTTGAGTTAAGGGTTGAATTGTCCATCCTTGTTCTATTCTCTGTCACTATTTTTCTAACCATGCTGAACACCCTCTCTGTGATGCATTGATGTGTGGCACGCACAAAAGTGCTTTCATCAAATGCACTAGATGGCAGTATTGTCCTGTTTAAGAGTGTCACAACATTGCTGTTCACGGCAGACGAACTGCTTTACGGTATACAAAAACGTGACTGCTGTTGTTGTGTGTTGTTACCGCGCTGGGAGGACGTTAATGAAACTGCCTAACAATAAACCCACATAAGAAACCAAGAACTCGCCCTCCATCATTCTACAGTTATAACGTGATTGGGCAGGTATGCTTTTTATATTGTGGGTTAGCCTGAATTTCGGGAGATTTTCGGGAGAAAATTTGTCCCGAGAGGTTTTCGGGAGAGGCGCTGAATTTTGGGAGTCTCCCGGAAAATCCGGTAGGGTTGGCAAGTATGTAATATACTGTATGCTCACAGCTGACAACTGTCATTTTTTCATGTCTATAATTGTGTCTACTAAATTTGCAAAAGTACAGGTAACCCACGCTACAGTCCATACCTGGCTTCTCAAAGTTCTTTTGTTTTTTCCTTGTCATCACAAACATTTTGCAGTAAACAAAGCATCGGTTGTGTACTGAATACCATAAGACTTTTATTTCAAGTTAACACTTACTAAACAACACTTTCAAATAATAAAATATTATTTGTATTCTTTATTACTTGTATACATCAGTGCTTCTCACCAGTGCTTTGGCAAGCGGTTGAAACAAATTGTGGAGGTTTTTTATTTTTAAATGCCGTATCTAATATTTAATAAAAGTACACTAAAGTGCAGTTTAAATTGGAGTTACTGTAAAATAATGTGTACCAACTAGGCGTGTAACGGTACGTGTATTTGTATTTAACTGGCCGAAAATGCATAATAAAGAATGAAAAAAACATATATAAGTCGCACCGGAGTATAAGCCGCACCGGCCGAAAATGCATAATAAAGAAGGAAAAAAACATATAAGTCGCACCGGAGTATAAGTCGCACCGGCCGAAAATGCATATTAAAGAAGGAAAAAAACATATATAAGTCACACTGGAGTATAAGTCGCACCGGCCGAAAATGCATAATAAAGAAGGAAAAAAACATATATAAGTCGCACTGGAGTATAAGTCGCATTTTTGGGGGAAATGTATTTGATAAAAGCCAACACCAAGAATAGACATTTAAAAGGCAATTTAAAATAAATAAAGAATAGTGAACAACAGGCTGAATAAGTGTACGTTATATGAGGCATAAATAACCAACTGGTATGTTAACGTAACATATTATGGTAAGAGTCATTCAAATAACTATAACATATAGAACATGCTATACGTTTACCAAACAATCTGTCACTCCTAATCGCTAAATCCCATGAAATCTTATACGTCTAGTCTCATTTGGGAATGAGATAAATAATAGTATTTGATATTTTACGCTAATGCGTTAATCATTTCACACATAAGTCACTCCTGAGTATAAGTCGCACCCCCGGCCAAACTATGAAAAAAAGTGCGACTTATAGACCGAAAAATACGATAGTTTTTTGATCTGGGAAAAAAAGATCCTGCTGTTTGGTACAGTACGCTTAGCAGAAGAAATGCAAAATCTATCTTTTCATAGTAAACACTTCATGTTGTATGCGTACGCTTTAAAATGTATAGATGGACTTTAGAAGGCGCACTTGGAAGAACTGCCAGGTAAGATTAAGAAGTGCTGCATTGTAGACTTATCAGTGGATCTGGCATGTATCCACCTCTGCCTGTCACACAGAATTCCAGCGGACCGGGAATTATGTGCACTTTCACATATTCAGCAATGAGATAATTAGGTGTGGTCTGACATGAAAAATACTTGTCGGACTGTGGAATATCTGCTGTTTTGGCTATTGAACCTCTGAAGCCAGATTGCCTGGTTGACTTCATCCCCTGCTCTTTGTGTCGATGCTGTCAGTAGAAGTCAGTGTATAAGTGCAACCTCCAAGCATCACCAGTACACCGGTGTTTACCTCCTCCTGTTCTTCCCCTCCGCAGCGAAGTTTGATGCCGTGTATCCCGCAGCGCCTCAACGACACAATGGTCGTCTCGCAGCATCAAAGGCCCGCTGGTGACAGGTTCATGGGGAGGATAGGGAAAAGATCAAATATTCATTTTTGAGTCGTAGAATGCAAAGTTAATTGAAATACTGTGAAAGGAGAAAAAATAAGTGCTTGTGACACTTGTGACAGGGAGTCACTTGAGAGAATAAACCTTTTGCATCCTCTTCCCCTCCCCTTCCCTTCTGCGGGATCAGATTTTGAAGGTATTGTTCTCTGTCTTTTATATTGTTTAATATGCTAGTTTCAACCATTACATCATGCTCTGCAAGACAGAAAAATTGACGGTTGTATTAATCACAGTAGTGATGATGATCATTTTTCATAACTTTGCATGCATGACCAACACATGAGCTTTTAACTATTGAACTTATTTACTGAAACGAAAACTAAAATGAAAAATGTTGAAAGTTAAAATAAAGTAATTATAATTATATTACATCTTTTGCAGAGGTGGGTAGTAACGCGCTACATTTACTCCATTACATCTACTTGAGTAACTTTTGGGATAAATTGTACTTCTAAGAGTAGTTTTAATGCAACATACTTTTACTTTTACTTGAGTATATTTATAGAGAAGAAACGCTACTTTTACTCTGCTACTTTTATCTACATTCAGCTCGCTACTCGCTACTAATTTTTATCGATCTGTTAATGCATGCTTTGTTTGTTTTGGTCTGTCAGACAGACCTCCATAGTGCCTGCGTTTCAACAAATACAGTCACTGGTGACGTTCACTCCGTTCCACCAATCAGATGCAGTCACTGGTGACGTTGGACCAATCAAACAGAGCCAGTGGTCACGTGACCTGACTTAAACAAGTTGAGAAACGTATTCGGGTGTTACCATTTAGTGGTCAATTGTACGGAATATGTACTGTACTGTGCAATCTACTAATAAAAGTTCCAATCAATCAATCAAAAGTGTGAAGGAAAAAAGACCCTTTTTTTATTTCAACCGTACATCCCGTCAAAAGCCTAAAGACTGACTGCACAGTTCCTGTCTTCACAATAAATGTGCCGCTCCATGGCGCCTGCGCTTTCAAAATAAGAGTCTCCGAAAGCCAGCGCAAACAAGCTAGCAAGCTACGGAGTTTGCCGCCAATGTATTTCTTGTAAAGTGTATAAAAACGAATATGGAAGCTGGACAAATAAGATGCCAAAAAGCAACCACTTTCATGTGGTATTAGACAGAAAGGAGGAACTTTTTTTCTCCTCCATTTGAAAACGAGGACGTAATCAGCACTACTGTCTGATTACAATCAATGCAAGTCATCAGAATCAGGTAATACACCAACTTATATTCTTGTCTTCATGAAAGAAAGGAATCTATATGTGTTAAACATGCATGTATATTCATTAAAACACCTTTAACATGTAAACAAAAACGGCAAAATAAATAAATATAAACTATATACTGTATATATCAATGTATGTATATATATACAGTATATATGTGTGTATATATATATATATATATATATATATATATGATATGTGTGTGTATGTTACTCATCAGTTACTCAGTACTTGAGTAGTTTTTTCACAACATACTTTTTACTTTTACTCAAGTAAATATTTGGGTGACTACTCCTTACTTTTACTTGAGTAATAAATCTCTAAAGTAACAGTACTCTTACTTGAGTACAATTTCTGGCTACTCTACCCACCTCTGATCTTTTGTGAGGAGCTTCAAGCCAGGACCGCCTCTGATCGGAAGAGTTGATGTGCAGCCATTTTCAGATCTCTCCAGAGATGTTCAGTCGAATTTCAAGTCTGTACTCCAGCTGGGTCACTCAAGGACATTTACAGAGTTGTCCTAAAGCAATGCCTTTGATATCTTGACTTTGTGCTTAGGGTCATTGACCTGCTGAAAGATGAACCGTTGCCCCAGTCTGAGTTCAGGAGCGCTCTGGAGCAGGTTTTCATCCAGGATGTCTCTGTACATTGCTGCATTCATTTTTCCCTCTATCCTGACTAGTCTCCCAGTTCCTGATGCTTAAAACCATCCCCACAGCATTATGCTGCCACCACCATGCTCAACTGCAGGGATGGTATGGGTCTGGTGATGAGTGGTGCCTGGTTACCTCCAAACATGGCGCCTGGCATTCAGGCCAAAGAGTTCAATCTTTATCTTATCAGACCAGATCATTTTAGTCTGAAAGTCTTTCAGGTACATTTTGGCAAACTTTTTACGAAGAAATGGCTTCTGTCTGGCCACTATACCATATAGGCCTGATTGGTGGATTTCTGCAGAGATGGTTGTCCTTGTGTAAGGTTCTCCTCTCTCCACAGAGGAACTATGTAGCTCTGACAGAGTGACCATCAGGTTCTTGGTCACCTCCCTGACTAGGGCCCTTCTCCCTCGATCGCTCAGTTTAGACGGCCGGCCAGCTCTAGGAAGAGTCCTGGTGGTTCCAAACCTCTTCAATTTACGGATAATGGAGGCCATTGTCCTCTTTGAGACCTTCACAGACATTTTCCAAAACCCTTTCCCAGATTTGTGCCTCGAGACAATCCTTTCTCAGAGGTCTATAGACAATTCCTTCGACTTCATTCTTGGTTTGTGCTCTGCAATGCACTGTCAAGTCTGGAAGCTTGTATATAAACAGGTGTGTGCCTTTTCAAATCATGTTTAACCAACTGAATTTACATGTGGACTCCAATTATGCTGTAGTCCTAATTGTATTGATGTAAAACACATTTACAAAGCAGATGCACAGTACGTTTCTTTAAAAAAAAAAAAAGACATTTTTAACTGTTATGCAAGTGTAAAGAGAAGTTAAGGAATGTTAAACATAAAAACAACAAACAACTACCTTTGGTAACAAGTGATGTCACAACACTAACACTTAAACAATGCTTACATTACCAGACTTAAAGTGGTCATATTATGATTTCTTTCTACCTTTTAAGACATTTCCTTGT
The DNA here is from genome assembly GCF_033978685.3 of Nerophis lumbriciformis. Classification (NCBI taxonomy): domain Eukaryota; kingdom Metazoa; phylum Chordata; class Actinopteri; order Syngnathiformes; family Syngnathidae; genus Nerophis; species Nerophis lumbriciformis. The sequence goes on along the minus strand of NC_084574.2, from coordinate 4,830,488 downwards.
GTTCTACATAACATATAATGGTGGTGCTTTGGTCAAAATGTTGTATATATTATGGTTTACAAACCATCTCAAAGCCGCTTTTTTACTCTGTCTACAGGATGCACCATTTTGACTACGTTTACACTGCAGGCCAAACTGGCCCAAATCGGATTATTTTTTAAAAACGTTTTTTTTCCCAGCTGACTGCAAGTAAAATGGGATTTTTATCAGACTCCAGTGTTAACGCGCACAGGCCCCAATCTGGCCCCAGATTGGGGCCAGATTGGGGCACTTTGATAATGTGAAAACAAAAGAAGTTGATCGGGAGGAAGTCGCTAATACTACAATATAAAATACAAGTCGCAACACCTTAAAAATGATTGTTTTTTTAATGTAAAAGTAAACTAAAGTAATGTTTGAATGGATGTACATATATAGTGTAATACATTTGGGAGGGTTCTAATATTTTAATGGCTTTTAACTAGAGGAGACACGGACATCAGCATGGATCTACGGGAGCTTTATTTTTCAACTCACATGTGAGCAAATGCTATACAGCAGGGGTGCTCATTACGTCGATCGCGATCTACCGGTCGATCGTGGAGGGTGTGTCAGTCGATCACCAGCCAGGCATTAAAAAAATAGTCCTAAAAATGAGCGATCATAAATCTTCACTATAACGTCACTTTTGTCACTTGATTGACATTCACGGCACCCGAGGGTCTTCTGAGATGACGCTGGCTGCTGCCAGCTCATTAAAATTACTGACAGGAAGGCGAGAAACACTTTATTTCAACAGACTCTGGCGCCGTACCTGTCGTCAAAACTCCAAAGACCGACTGCACAGTTGCACAATAAAAGCTCTGCTTCATCCTGCCTGCGCTACCAAAATAAGAGTCTCAGAAAGCTGGCGTGCACAAGCTAGCAAGCTACGGAGTTTGCCGACAATGTATTTCTTGTAAAGTGTATACAAAGGAGTACGGAAGCTGGACAAATAAGATGCTAAAAACCAACCACTTTCATGTGGTATTGGACAGAAAGGAGGACTTTTTTTCTCCTCCATTCGGAAATGCGGACCTTATCAGCACCACCGTCTGATTCCAATCAATGCAAGTCATCACAATCAGGTAATACACCAACTTATATTCTTGTCTTCATGAAAGAAAGGAATCTATATGTGTTAAACATGCTTGTATTATCTTTAACCACCTTTAACTTGTTAACAATATTAACTATATGTGTTAAACATGCTTGTTTTATCTTTAACCACCTTTAAGTTGTTAACAATATTAACTATTTGTGTTAAACATGCTTGTATTATTTTTAACCACCTTTAACTTGTTAACAATATTAACTATATGTGTTAAATATGCTTGCATTATCTTTAAACACCTTTAACTTGTTAACAATATTAACTATATGTATTAGACATACTTGTATTATCATTAAACACCTTTAATGTATTAACAATATTAACTATATGTGTTAAACATGCTTGCATTATCATTAAACACCTTTAACTTGTTAACAAAAACATATATTTAATAAATAAGTAAATATAAATTATATATATGAATGAGGTAGATCCCCACGACTTGATCAATTGAAAAGTAGCTCGCCTGCAGAAAAAGTGTGAGCACCCCTGATATACAGCATCAATTCTCGATTTTCAACAATCAATATTTCTTTGGAATCAAAATATATATTCATACATTAGATTAGATTAGATTAGATTTATTGGTCCCCGTAGGGGCAATTCATTTTCACTGCCGTACATTTAAACAATAGACATTACACATCACAAAACAAAAATAACAAAAAGACATCATACATGACCAACACATTTATAGGCTTGTCAGACAGGTCGGCCGGTGCAGGGATAAGGCTTTTCCTGAGGCGTACCCTCCGAAATTTGATGGTTCTGTACCTGCGCCCTGATGGTAGTGGGATTATGTATTGATGTAGTGGGTGACTGATATCCTGGACTATCGTTTTTGCCAGTCGGGTGATGGACCTGTGGTTTAAATCTGAAATGTCGGGTGTGGGTAGGCCGATGATTTTAGCTGCTATGTTTGTAATGCGTGTGAGTTTGGTTACAGAAAGCATGGTGAAAAAACATGTGGAACAGTACATAAGGATGGGTTGAACAATGCTTTGGTAAAGTAATAACAGGAGATGAGGTGCAACGTATAGTCCTTTAAGTTTTCGGATGGCTGACAGTCTTTGTTGACTTCTTTTTTGAATGTCCGTGGTGTGCTGATCAAAAGTGAGTTTATTGTCCAAGGTTACGCCCAGGTATTTAAAAGTACATATAGCCTATTATTTGTGCACTATTGACAAATGATGCACCGAAATTTGGCCGTCTTAAATAGAAACCGAAACCGGGGGTTGTTATGAAATATCCATTTTCGCTGGCAACTGCGTCTTTCCGGCGCACACGAGTGACGTAACTTGCCTAAAGCTGACGAAAAAGTCACATTCAGGTCGCAGACACATTTGAAAAGATCAGATTCCAATCCGATTCAAGACTACCTCCTGATGTGGCCTCAATCTGATGCCGAAAGATCAGATTTGAAGCACTTTGGAGCGTTTAGACTAGCAAAAAAAAAATCAGATCTGTGTCACTTGAGGGCAAAAAAATCTGATTTGGTGTGTAGTGTAAACGGGGCCTTTGTGAGCGGTCTTATTTACGTGCTTCTCCCCATCAGCATTGTTGTAGTTTTTAGCGCTTCCATACAGAGTCTACTGACAGATATAAGTTAGAATTGTATTGCAAATGGCAACAGCGGAGGATGCATGTGAACGTACGAGCCCGTCTGCCCCAAAACAAGAAGACAGAGAAAAGGAGAGAACTTATTGACTGCAACTAAATAAAAATGGCGGACCATATAAGGAGACATCCGCTTACGCAACTCAGGCAAAATACGTAACTAAAATCTCAAATTCAAAACAGCTTGTTTGAAGCAAGTTTGGAAGAAGGCAAAATTGTATTATAAATATTTTCACATTTTACATTGTCGGGACCAAATACCGTATTTTTCGGACTATAAGTCGCAGTTTTTTTCATAGTTTGGCCGGGGGTGTAACTTATACTCAGGAGCGACTTATGTGTGAAATGATTAACACATTAGCGTAAAATATCAAATAATATTATTGATCTCATTCACGTAAGAGACTAGACGTATAAGATTTCATGGGATTTAGCGATTAGGAGTGACAGATTGTTTGGTAAACGTATAGCATGTTCTATATGTTATAGTTATTTGAATGACTCTTACCATAATATGTTACGTTAACATACCAGTTGGTTATTTATGCCTCATATAACGTACACTTATTCAGCCTGTTGTTCACTATTCTTTATTTATTTTAAATTGCCTTTCAAATGTCTATTCTTGGTGTCGGGTTCTATCAAATAAATTTCCCCTCAAAATGCGACTCGTATATGTTTTCTTCCTTCTTTATTATACTCCGAAAAATACGGTATTTATTTTTGTAATTAGCCTGACCTATGTTTTAATAATCTGTGTGATTTAAACATGGTTTCATGTCATTTGACAAGGTTTATCCTGTTAAACTGTAAATAGGTTAGATATTATTGAATACGATTGAAATCAAGCGTAAGATTACCAATTTAGTGTTAATAGTTGTAATGAAAAACTTGGGTCCCAAGGTCAAAAAGGTTAAGAACTCCTTGTTTAGAAGATATGCAATTACCGGTACATGTTTGTATTATTTGTGCCAAATGAATGAAGGAAATGGAAGAACAAATACCGTATTTTCCGCACCATAAGCCGCCCTGGGTTAAAAGCCGCGCCTTCAATGAACGGCATATTTCAAAACTTTGTCCACCTATAAGCCGCCCCGTGTTGTAAGCCGCATCTAACTGCGCTAAAGGAATGTCAAAAAAACAGTCAGATAGGTCAGTCAAACTTTAATAATATATTAAAAACCAGCGTTCTAACAACTCTGTTCACTCCCAAAATGTACGCAAATGTGCAATCACAAACATACGTATATCAACATGGACAGAGCTGCGTGAAAAAAGCCACCCGGCCTCTTCGCGTAAACTTAAACTTACCTTAACCACTCGCTCATCTTTTCTTCATCCATCCCTTCGAGTTAGCTTTTATGATGACGCCGGCTGGAAAGGTCTCTTTTGGCAAGGTCTTCCTTTTGAATATCACCATGGGTGGAAGTTTCTGGCCATTAGCATGGCAAGCTAGAACCACAGTGAAGGATGACTTCTCATTCCCTGTGGTGCGAATATTCACCGTACGTGCTCCCGTTATATCCACAGTGCGGTTCACAGGAATATCAGTTGCTGTGAAATATTAATCCGTGTGCGGATGGAGAGATTGCGTCTTTTCATGAACCGGATCCCTGACGCTTAGTAGGAGCCATTTTGTGGTCTTTACAGATGTAAACACACAAAGGAAATGAAACGTACGGTATATCCGCGCGCTTTTTCTTCTTCTACGCGGGCGGGTGGTTGCTTACAGTAGAAGAAGAAGCGCTTCCTGTTCTATGGGGGCGGGTGCTTACCTTGGCGGTTGCTTGCGTAGAAGAAGAAGGGCTTCCTGTTCTACCGGGAAAAAAGATGGCGGCTGTTTACCGAAGTTGCGAGATCGAAACTTTATGAAAATGAATCGTAATATTAATCCATATATAAAGCGCACCGGGTTAAAAGCCGCACTGTCAGCTTTTGAGTACATTTGTGGTTTTTAGGTGCGGCTAATAGTGCGGAAAATACGGTACATTTGGCCAGAAAGTGCTTTATTGTCATATTATTTTCAGTCCTTCGTGGGCCACATAGAATTATGTGGTGGGCCAGATCTGACCCGTGGGCCTTGAGTTTGACACATGCGGTGTATAGTATCTGAAATATTTGTAACCCATTCAGAAAAAATATCAAAGAGTTCCCTGACAAAATACATTTAAAGTAGGATGACTCATAAAAAGTATTTTTTGCACATCATCTGCATCCAAATATCTATAACAACACATCAAATAAATTTCCCCCAAAAATGCGACTTATATATGTTTTTTCCCTTCTTTATTATGCATTTTCGGCTGGTGCGACTTATACTCCGAAAAATACGGTACACCAAAACAGGTGCCAACAGGTTAGAAAAGTTGGTTTACATAATCGGGCCCCTTTAAGGTTTATATTGTACTTTTCTTATGTTCTTCTTCCAAGTTGAGATCCTTCTTTCGAATTAAGGGTCCTAATAAAGCCAAAGAAAAAGGGAAATTAATTTATTGCTCTTTAAACCGCCTATGAAACCTCAATGAAGCCAACCTTTTTCCAAATTGAAAGTTCTATGCTAGTTATGGCACCAAATGTTTTTTTTGCACATCATTAACTGGCAGCACTCTCACTCCCTGTATACCATCAATGAAGTGTCCCTGTGGTCCACCCAGCAAAGGCTAACTTGAATTAAAGTGCATTAATATCACACGGAGTACGCCTTTTCAAGCAAGCATCACTTTCTCAAGCCTGCGTGTTTATAATCATGTGGGATATTGATTTCTGCACTTAAAAGAGAAGCCTGTTATCATCCAAACGTCTCTCTTATGGTTGCTTGTTTACAGCTAAGCCCGGTCTCCATCGCAAACACCAAGAGCATTCCCATCCGGTAATTCCCACAGCAGTTTGATCACCGCAAAGGGAGCAGCCTAATCTGCCCTTAATAAAAGGCGAGAACACGGGCCACGACGTTAGCATACCTGCCAACTACTCCGGTTTTCCCGTAATTAGTACGGTTTTCATCAACCTATTCCGGGTTACGGTTGCAGTGATAAAAAATACGGTTTTTCATTAATTAAAAAAATATATTTAAAAAAAAGTTTTATTCACGAAATCGCGTAACAACAATGACAATCGACACTGCTTCCCGTAACTTCCTATCGAGCCATTCCGAATGCCATGCGCGAGGCTATTTATAGCACCGCTGCCAAGCACGAGGCACCAGTTGCCATTGTTTCCAAACGAGCGAACGATCATGGAATCAGCCGGAGAAAAATCGCATACGAGTCTTAAACCGAAAAGAAAACTGCAGTCATTCCGTGAAGAATATTCAAAAGCCTATCCGGGAATACTTATCCGTTTCAAAAAGGGTGAAAACTACGCGAATTGCACCTTGTGCAGACAAGATTTTTCGATCGGACACGGAGGAATTAGCGATGTAAAAGACCACGTTGGGACAAAAAAACACAAGTCTAATGCCGTTGCTAGCGATACAAGTGGAAAACTTTCAACGTTTTTCGTCGCCCAAACAGATTCTTTGGATGTGATAAATGCCGAAGTTTTATTTACGGAGGCAATAATTGAGCATGGACTTCCAATCGCACTGGCTGATCACATGGGACAGTTATTTCGGAAAATGTTTCCCGACTCGAAAATCGCCAAAAAATATGGATGTGGTCGAACCAAAACATCAAACATTATTCAGTGTCTTGGAACAGAATCCTCAAAAATTGTATTTCCATGCTAATGATGCTATTGAATTACATTTTAATGAAGTAAACTTATCATAAAGTTACCATATCATTTTTGCAGTATGATCAATCTGATAGAATAAATTTGGATTTTAGCCACAAAAAGGTAATGACACCAATGTTATCTATTGGAATTGTTTAGTACTGTTATACTGTTAAAAGTGTTTATACTATTTATGCTTTCAAGTCCAAGTTGAAGAAATCTTGTTAAATGTTGACAGCATAACTACCAAAATACAGAAGTATGTCCTTAATATTTTTGCAGTGCTATTTCTGTTGAAAAGTTCAAATGATTACATTAGAGATGTGATGTGCCACTTTTCAAGTGTCTGATGGCTTAAATTAATTTTCATGAATTTTTCATATTTTGAATTCTTTTGAAAGGCTTACAAAAAAACTACATTTGAATTGTAATTCCATGCTATTGACAGGACTATTAATTTTAATGAAGTTAGCTTACCATGTTTACAGTATGATAATTGTGATAGAAATGTGAATTTTAGGCACAGAATATTTTTTACAATTGAACAAGGCAGTAGATTATACAAGCTTGGACAGAAAGTTAATAATGACACCAATTTTTTTTTAATGGAATTGTTTAGTACTGTTTTACCATTTGTTTACTGTAAAAAGTGTTTATACTTTCAATTAACAAATTGAAGTCTTGTGAAAGGTTGACAGGATAACTGGCATTAACTGTCAAAATAATTTCAAACTATTGAAGTTAGCTTACAGAATAAACATGTCAATCAACCCATATGATTTTTGCTGTAATATTTTTGTTTTGAAAAGTCACTGTGACTGATAGAAAAGTGATGGTTTTAGCAACATTTTAACCTGTCTGAATGCAATCAATCATTTTGCGTCGGGCCCTGAACCCCCCACCAGGACTTTGTCCTGGACCTACCGGGGCCTACGGCCCCTGGACCCTGGCTACTAGGTTTTTCTGATTTCAAAAGTTGGCAGGTATGCGTTAGGTTGATAGCAAGCCGAGTGTTGCATCAATATGACAACGATGAGCACCGGGTTGACCTCACAAAACTTCCAAAATTTGACTTCACAGGGGATGAGGAGGAGATCCAGCCACTTTATTTTTTAACTGTGTGAAGAGGTGGAGGCCTCCAGTGGATTATTTTGATCCCTGCCTCGCTCCTGCAATAAAGAGCGCCGCTATAAAGCTAGATAGGAGGAGCTGCCACTGCTGTTCGTGCGCCATCCCGAGCGTCGCTTTTTTTATTTTTCTATTTAATTTTAATATGGAGACTGAAACCATTTTTTTTGCCAAGCCTGTAATGAAGAGCATCTTACACACAGAGATCCCACACAATAGCAGCATCAATGACATAACCATAGAGATAACAGCAAATAAATGCAATCATCGTTCAGATTAAATTTATCACAACAAACTCTCGCTAGTGTTACCATATCTGAGTTATTGTGCAGAAATATGGGGAAATAACTACAAAATTACACTTCATACATTAACGGTGTTACAAAAAAAGATCAGTTAGAAAAATACATAATGTTGGATATAGAGAACATACAAACCCTTTATTTATTGAATCGAAAATACTGAAATTCCACGACATAGTGAATTTGCAAACAGCTAAAATTATGCACAAAGCAAACTACAATCTGCTACCCAAGAATATACAACAATTCTTCTCAACAAAAGAGGAGAAATGTAATTTAAAACATTTGTTCGCATGTACAACACTTGAGACCTTCAGTATATCAGTATGTGGCATTAAATTATGGAATGGATTAAGCAAAGAAATAAAACAATGTACGAATATGATCCACTTAAAGAAACTCTTCAAACTTAAAGTGTTTACAAAGTACAAATGAGAATAACCATAATAAACATTCTGAATTTATTGTATCCCCCCCATTCATTTTCAAGATAATCTTACTCATCTCACCATATGAAATATAACTTACTTCCCCAATATTATTTTTTTTTTATTGTTGTTACTTATTGAGTATATTGTGAATAAATTGAGAACAGGAAGTGAACAAAAGTTTTAGCAACTGTTATGTAAAGGAAAAGGGGTAGGATTAAATAAGCTCTGCTTCTTCCTACTCCTTTTCGAACATGTTGAATAGAGAAACTGGAAATTGTGATGTATCATGTTGTATGCATGCATGTTCGAAATAAAGTCACACTCAACTCAACTCAACATTGTTAGGGTTCTGTGTGAAAGCCACAGACAGAAAAGCCAAAGCAAGATATTGGTGTGATTGTGTGCGCTTTAACACAGAAACACGGCATCCTGCAATCAGATGATTAACTGTGTGAAGTTGTCAGCGATGTACTGTCGAAAAGCAACAATTGCTTTCAGCACAGCAGTGCAGAACTGAGTGTCAGATTTAAATTTATACACAGATGAAGTCCAGACTTTATCTCCCCATTTGTGGACATTTATATTTTTACAGAACGACACAAAAAAGTAGAAAAATGCAGGTTTTTTTTTTTTTTACCTGCAGCATAAATGGAGCTACACAAGGCAGTGTCCCAACTCTGATCCTACATCCAAGGGTGTAAAATTGCCAACACACACACAGAGCACTAAACAAGCAGCAACAGTGTGAGAGTAGACGTATTGTGGCTTAAAAACTAACGATAAAAATGAAACTCTAAACACTGAAGCGCCGCTTTGCAAGCAGTGCTTTAAAAAATTGTCACCACACCTAGGGCATCAATCAATCAATGTTTATTTATATAGCCCTAAATCACAAGTGTCTCAAAGGGCTGCACAAGCCACAACGACATCCTTGGTACAGAGCCCACACAAGGGCAAGGAAAAACTCACCTCAGTGGGACATCAATGTGAATGACTATAAGAAACCTTGGAGAGGACCGCATATGTGGGTAACCCCCCCCCCCCAGGGGAGACCGAATGCAATGGATGTCGAGTCGGTCTGACATAATATTGTGAGAGTCCAGTCCATAGTGGATCCAACATAATAGTGAGAGTCCAGTCCATAGTGGATCTAACATAATATTGTGAGAGTCCAGTCCATAGTGGATCCAACATAATAGTGAGAGTCCAGTCCATAGTGGATCTAACATAATAGTGTGAGAGTCCAGTCCATAGTGGATCCAACATAATAGTGAGAGTCCAGTCCATAGTGGATCTAACATAATATTGTGAGAGTCCAGTCCATAGTGGATCCAACATAATAGTGAGAGTCCAGTCCATAGTGGATCTAACATAATAGTGTGAGAGTCCAGTCCATAGTGGATCTAACATAATAGTGTGAGAGTCCAGTCCATAGTAGATCTAACATAATAGTGAGAGTCCAGTCCATAGTGGATCTAACATACTAGTGAGAGTCCAGTCCATAGTGGATCCAACATAATAGTGAGAGTCCAGTCCATAGTGGATCTAACATAATAGTGTGAGAGTCCAGTCCATAGTGGATCTAACATAATAGTGAGAGTCCAGTCCATAGTGGATCCAACATAATAGTGTGAGAGTCCAGTCCACAGTGAATCTAACATAATAGTATGAGAGTCCAGTCCATAGTGGATCCAACATAATAGTGAGAGTCCAGTCCATAGTGGATCCAACATAATAGTGAGAGTCCAGTCCATAGTGGATCCAACATAATAGTGAGAGTCCAGTCCATAGTGGATCTAACATAATAGTGAGAGTCCAGTCCATAGTGGATCTAACATAATATTGTGAGAGTCCAGTCCATAGTGGATCCAACATAATAGTGAGAGTCCAGTCCATAGTGGATCTAACATAATAGTGTGAGAGTCCAGTCCATAGTGGATCTAACATAATAGTGAGAGTCCAGTCCATAGTGGATCCAACATAATAGTGTGAGAGTCCAGTCCACAGTGGATCTAACATAATAGTGAGAGTCCAGTCCATAGTGGATCCAACATAATAGTGAGAGTCCAGTCCATAGTGGATCTAACATACTAGTGAGAGTCCAGTCCATAGTGGATCTAACATAATAGTGAGAGTCCAGTCCATAGTGGATCTAACATAATAGTGTGAGAGTCCAGTCCATAGTGGATCTAACATAATAGTGAGAGTCCAGTCCATAGTGGATCCAACATAATAGTGTGAGAGTCCAGTCCATAGTGAATCTAACATAATAGTGTGAGAGTCCAGTCCATAGTGGATCTAACATAATAGTGAGAGTCCAGTCCATAGTGGATCTAACATACTAGTGAGAGTCCAGTCCATAGTGGATCTAACATAATAGTGTGAGAGTCCAGTCCATAGTGGATCTAACATAATAGTGAGAGTCCAGTCCATAGTGGATCTGACATACTAGTGAGAGTCCAGTCCATAGTGGATCTAACATAATAGTGAGAGTCCAGTCCATAGTGGATCTAACATAATAGTGAGAGTCCAGTCCATAGTGGATCTAACATACTAGTGAGAGTCCAGTCCATACTAGATCTAACATAATAGTGAGAGTCCAGTCCATAGTGGATCTAACATACTAGTGAGAGTCCAGTCCATAGTGGATCCAACATAATAGTGAGAGTCCAGTCCATAGTGGATCTAACATAATAGTGTGAGAGTCCAGTCCATAGTGGATCTAACATAATAGTGAGAGTCCAGTCCATAGTGGATCCAACATAATAGTGTGAGAGTCCAGTCCATAGTGAATCTAACATAATAGTATGAGAGTCCAGTCCATAGTGGATCTAACATAATAGTGAGAGTCCAGTCCATAGTGGATCTAACATACTAGTGAGAGTCCAGTCCATAGTGGATCTAACATAATATTGTGAGAGTCCAGTCCATAGTGGATCCAACATAATAGTGAGAGTCCAGTCCATGGCGGATCCAACATAATATTGAGAATCCAGTTCATAGTGGGGCCAGCAGAAGACCATCCCGAGCGGAGACTGATCAGCAGCGCAGAGAGCAGGGCATGTGTGACAATCATTGGTACTTTAACTTAACTTTACTTAACTTAATATTCTTTTACTGCGATTACCATAGTTTTTTTTTTCTACAAATCAGTGACCTTAATTTATATAACAGTTTATAACTGTAGGGCGAGCTCTTGAGCAAAACATTCCAAGTGGATTTAATTTAAGAGCATCTCGACAGTAAGTTAAACACCATTAGGTTGCAAGTGTAAACCCAAACAGTGCTAAGTGCCAAAATAGCATGTTTGTATCAGTGATAATATTCATTATCCATTTTAATCTGTTATCTACAGTATGTGTGAACGCATTTGAAATGTGCTCCAGAATTGAGGAAAGCGGAAGGAGAGACCAGCCGGCACATGTTGAAAGGCATGGCTGCTCTTTAATGTGGCTCCAAGCTCGCCAGTCCAGGACCCTAATGAGGTGCTGTGGAGCTGTGCCGCTCGCCTACACACCATCAGCTCACATTCTGCCACTACTGCCATCCCACCATCATTAAGGAGATGCTCACTAATTCCTCCAGAGACACTCAAAAAAAAAAAAAGATTGGCATGTGGCCCCTCGATTGGTTGAAAAGTATGCTCCGGTTTGCCAAAAGATAACACATCTATACACTGCATCATTGACCAACACTGTAGCAGTGTCTAATTAAAAGTGGCGGTGAAGTGTTCGTCTTCCATTTCTATTCCAACAGTTTGAATTCCAATTTTTCAGTCACCAATTTGTGCCAGAAACACCCATCTTGGTGACACATCTCACATCAAAGTCTGGCAATGTCAAAAATAATTCCGGAGTTAGGAAATATTGGTTATTTGTAAAGATACTGGTTGACAGTTGCATACGGACCAATGAACAGGACGAATAATCCCCAACGACATCAAAGGAGCCTGTAATGGGAGGGAGACTTGCGCTATGACAGCACCGCATACGTCCCTAAGAGTCCTCATCTCGTAACCCCCAGAGACCACTGAGGTTGAGGACATAGAGGAGATAGAAATCTAAAAATAAGAACATCTATGGATTGTTTTTATACTTTCCAAGTAAAAGATACATCCAGCTAAATCATACTTGCCAACCCTCACGGATTTTCCGGGAGACTCCCGAAATTCAGCGCCTCTCCCGAAAACCTCCCGGGACAGATTTTCTCCCGAAAATCTCCCGAAATTCAGGCACACAATATAAACAGCGTACCTGCCCAATCACGTTATAACTGTAGAATGATTGAGGGCGAGTTCTTGGTTTCTTATGTGGGTTTATTGGTAGGCAGTTTCATTAACGTCCTCCCAGCCGCGGCAACAACAGCATTTCGTCTACCATAAAGCAGTTCGTCTGCCGTAAACAGCAATGTTGTGACACTCTTAAACAGGACAATACTGCCATCTAGTGCATTTCGATGAAAGCACTTTTTGCGTGCCACAAAGCAATGCATCATCAGTGAGGGCGTTCAGCATGATTAGAAAAATAGTGACAAATAGAACAAGGATGGACAATTCAACCCTTAACTCAACAATGAGTAGATGAGTGTTATGTGTGTGTGTATATGTGTAAATAAATGAACACTGAAATTCAAGTATTTATTTTATTTATATATATATATATATATATATATGAAATACTTGACTTAGTATTTCTTATATATATATGAAATACTTGACTTAGTATTTCTTATATATATATATATATATATATATATATATATATATATATAAAATACTTGACTTGGTGAATCCTAGCTGTAAATATAATAATAATAATAATAATAATAACTGAGATTTATATAGCGCTTTTCTAAGTACCCAAAGTCGCTTTACATGTAGAACCCATCAATCATTCACACCTGGTGGTGGTAAGCTACTTTCATAGCCACAGCTGCCCTGGGGTAGACTGACGGAAGCGTGGCTGCAATTTTGCGCCGACGGCCCCTCCGACCACCACCTATCATTCAATTCACCGGTTTGAGCGGCACCGGGGGCAAAGGGTGAAGTGTCCCGCCCAAGGACACAACGGCAGCGATTTTTTTTGGATGGTAAGAGGCGGGGAGCGAACCTGCAACCCTCAGGTTTCTGGCACGGTTGCTCTACCCACTACGCCATGCCGCCCGCCCCAAATATACTCCTCCCCTCTTAACCACGCCCCGCCCCCAACCACGCCCCCCGCCCCCCACCTCCCGAAATCGGAGGTCTGAAGGTTGGCAAGTATGAGCTAAATCTATCTTAGTTGTCCCAGGTTCGTCCCGGTCTACAACTTCAGACTTTTTGTCCAGAAGAGCATTTGCGAAGTAATGAATTTATAATGAGACAAACAAAAATATGGTTTGCCAAGATCTTTTTCAGTGTTGTTTGAGGAAAACATCCTTTTATGCCCCAAAAGTAGCTTTATCCCATCATCTTATGTCTGCAGGCAATCGTTTCTCCTTGAAGTCTGCGCTTGACTGAATGCTCGGGATGTAAGGGTATCAACATCTCACGGTCAGTGTTCTGAAAATTACTTTTAAAATTATACTTACTTGTTACTTTACCAAAAAAGTAATTGAATTACTAACATAATTAATACTTAATAAATATAATTAATTACTAAGGAGAGTAATTTATACATGATTAAAAAAAAAAAACTTTAAATATCTGGCATATGCATTTGAGAGATGTTTAATATATGAGCACAGTGTGCGGAGTTCTGGGCTTTTAAAAGGCGGGGCCTGTTGCCGTGGGACTTGTGATGTCATTGAGGGTTTTAATGGAGCTGTGTTTCTTAGCTTCAGCAGTTAGCAGCACACTTTGTCGGCTTTGACGCCAGCTCTTTTGAATCTTTTCACCAGATTGTGTTCTCTGCTAACTAAGTATATTGAATGTGCTTCAATGGCTGTCATATCTTCTTGTCAACAAATGGGGTGTATTTTGGATGGCAAGTTTCTCATTTCAATCATTGATTTGTTTTTCATTATTCCCGTTGTGTACGTGTGCTTATGTTGTTGTCTGCTGTGTCAGTGTGATGGTGCTTCTTCCTATTTGATATCAAGTTCATTTTAGTGCGGTGCTGCTTGTAGCTTTCACTAGTAATAAGATATTTCCTGCATTGAACTTGCTGCACTTATGACGCTGTCTTGTTGTCGACATTAATAAAACCACATCAAAAGTAGTGTGCCACGTTACATCAAGCTATCGCTAACGGCGTTACTAACGGTGTTATCATATAATGCCACGGTACGATATTGTGGTATATGTAAAATAAAATAAAAACTTGTTAAAAATGCTTAAGTGTGTAAAATGAAGTAACACACTTACTATAATTGAACGCAAGCATAATGCATACTTGCCAACCCTCCCGGATTTTCCGGGAGACTCCCGAAATTCAGCGCCTCTCCCGAAAACCTCCCGGGACAAATTTTCTCCCGAAAAACTCCCGAAATTCAGGCGGACCTGAGTGACGTGTTGACAACACACAACAACAACAGTGTCTACCGTAAAGCAGTTCGTCTGCCGTAAACAGCAATGTTGTGACACTTTTAAACAGGACAATACTGCCATCTACTGTACATGCATATGTGACCCACCCATAATGTGTCACATTTTTGTGTTGATTTATTTATGTTATTTTGTGGTGTGAATTCGTTTTTGGAGCTGTCATTACACATTTATCAGTATTCACATTGGTCAGTAGGGGGCAGTAGGGCGTTTCTTCCCAATTGAATGCTATCACCTGCAGACCGGAAGTGTCTTGTCATTCTGATGAGCGCGACCAGTCTGTGAACAATTGAAACGTCCTGTGTGCTTTTTCCTCCTGTATAACAGGTTAGTTTTGGTGAATCAACTCACTGAATAATATCCATGTGATCTTTATAAGTTTAAGTACACATTCTGATGGTGGAGCCTAACTCTAAAGTGTTTGTGAGTTGTAGTTTGTAAATGAACACTGAAATTCAAAAATTTATTTTATTTATATATATATATATATATATATATATATATATATATATATATATATATATATATATATATATATATATCTTAACCACGCCCCCAACCACGCCCCCGCCCCACCCCCGACCACGCCCCCACCCCCCACCTCCCGAAATCGGAGGTCTCAAGGTTGGCAAGTATGACATAATGTTTAAATGTTCTAGTCATATTTATTACTACAAACAAGTATTTTTTTAATGCAAATAATTGTGCGACACCGAGAGAGACAAGCAGTGGCAAATGGATGGATGGATTGAGAATTTATTAAGTAGTTTTCAATTTACTTGTATTTCTCGAGGTGTACATTTTTTGGGGGGACTGATTTTCCTTTGTGTGGTGCGACGTGACCAGCTGGCTCTGTGTCGCCTTGGAAACACAGGAAAGTGCCGTTCTTTGCTTTGCAGAACACAGTCTTTCTAACCTCCGCCAACAATGTTATGTTTTTGCCAGGGTTTGTTTTTCTGTTTTTAGCTGACTGTTTGTTAGTCAAACAGTTATAGACTGATTTTGTCTAGGGCTGCAACCAACGATTAATTTGATAATTGATTAATCTGTCGATTATTACTTTGATTAATCGATTAATAATCGGATAAAAGAGACAAACTACATTTCTATCCTTTCCAGTATTTTATTGGAAAAAAACAGCATACTGGCGCCATGTTCTTTCTACTTGCCAAATACATACCTGCCAACTACTCCGGTTTTCCCGTAATTAGTACGGTTTTCATCAACCTATTCCGGGTTACGGTTGCAGTGATAAAAAAATACGGTTTTTCATTAATTAAAAAAAAGTATTTTTAAAAAATGCGCGAGGCTATTTATAGCACCGCTGCCAAGCACGAGGCACCTGTTGCCATTGTTTCCAAACGAGCGAACGATCATGGAATCAGCAGGAGAAACATCGCAAACGAGTCTTAAACCGAAAAGAAAACTGCAGTCATTCCGTAAAGAATATTCAAAAGCCTATCCGGGAATAATTATCCGTTCCAAAAAGGGTGAAAACTACGCGAATTGCACCTTGTGCAGACAAGATTTTTCGATCGGACACGGAGGAATTAGTGATGTAAAAGACCACGTTGGGACAAAAAAAACACAAGTCTAATGCCGTTGCTAGCGATACAAGTGGAAAACTTTCAACGTTTTTCGGATTTTAGCCACAAAAAGGTAATGACACCAATGTTATCTATTGGAATTGTTTAGTACTGTTATACTGTTAAAAGTGTTTATACTATTTATGCTTTCAAGTCCAAGTTGAAGAAATCTTGTTAAATGTTGACAGCATAACTACCAAAATACAGAAGTATGTCCTTAATATTTTTGCAGTGCTATTTCTGTTGAAAAGTTCAAATGATTACATTAGAGATGTGATGTGCCACTTTTCAAGTGTCTGATGGCTTAAATTAATTTTCATTAATTTTTCATATTTTGAATTCTTTTGAAAGGCTTACAAAAAAACTACATTTGAATTGTAATTCCATGCTATTGACAGGACTATTAATTGTAATGAAGTTAGCTTACCATGTTTACAGTATGATAATTGTGATAGAAATGTGAATTTTAGGCACAGAATATTTTATACAATTGAACAAGGCAGTAGATTATACAAGCTTGGACAGAAAGTTAATGACACCAATTTTTTTTTTAATGGAATTGTTTAGTACTGTTTTACCATTTGTTTACTGTAAAAAGTGTTTATACTGTTTATACTTTCAATTAACAAATTGAAGTATTGTGAAAGGTTGACAGGATAACTGGCATTAACTGTCAAAATAATTTCAAACTATTGAAGTTAGCTTACAGAATAAACATGTCAATCAACCCATATGATTTTTGCTGTAATATTTTTGTTTTGAAAAGTCACTGTGACTGATAGAAAAGTGATGGTTTTAGCAACATTTTAACCTGTCTGAATGCTAATAATCATTTTGCGTCGGGGGGCGAAGCCTGAACCCCCCACCAGGACTTTGTCCTGGACCTACCGGGGCCTGCGGCCCCTGGACCCTGGCTACTAGGTTTTTCTGATTTCAAAAGTTGGCAGGTATGCAAATAAAGCAAGGAAAATGTTACAAAAATGCACACTTTTGACACCCCTGCTATAGATAATAAAAAAATTAATCTGATAAATGTATCGATAAAAATCAGCCTGACGACGCATGCACGTTTATCACAACTTTCTCGCTCTCTCTGTCTCTCCTCCTCCCTCACCAATGCTGCTGCACGCACAATTTGTTGTGTTTTTAACCTTCTTAACCCTGAACGTATATTGAAAATACACACAACCCTAACTCAAAATGTCGGACATTTGAGTCATTTAAGAAACACCACCCTGACAGCCCCGCAAAAGAGGACATGTCCGGTGAAAAGAGGACGTATGGTCAGGACCTAGCCCGGTGAAACCCATCGCTGCTAGTCCTCTTTTGCTAGCATGCCAGCAGCTAACGGGCTAGGATAGACTAACCATACGTCCTCTTTTCACCGGACATGTCCTCTTTTGCGGAGCTGTCAGGGCGGAGTTTCTTAAATGCCTCAAATGTCCGGCATTTTGAGTATTGTTTACACAACGTGCAGTACGCTACTTAATATGTCCGTGTGGAAACTCGTTCGGTACACTTCCGCACCGAAACGAAACCCCCGTACCAAAACGGTTCGATACAAATACACGTACCGTTACACCCCTATTATTTTGATTATTGTTTCTCAGCTGTTTGTAAATGTTTCAGTTTATAAATTAAGGTTAAAAAAAAATGTAGCCTCTGCGCATAGCATAGATCCAACGAATCGATGACTAAATTAATCGCCAACTATTTTTATAATCGATTTTAATCGATTTAATCGATTAGTTGTTGCAGCCCTAATTTTGTCATGATCCGTTGTCCGGATCATGTGTTATTTTAGTTTGACTCCGTTAGTTCTGTTTTCAGCAACCCTGGGTTTGTGTTTTCTTGGTTGCCATAGGTGCTGATTATTTTCACCTGGCTCTGATTAGTGTTTGGGACGCTCACCTGCTCCCGGGCACTAATCAGAGAGCTATTTATTCCTGCTTTTTACCACACTCAGTCTGGCTGTCTTGTTTGCTCCATGCAACAAGTAACGTGTGAATACTTTTGTGATTTCCTGTTTTTGGACTAAGCTTCGCCATAGCTTCCAATGCTATCGGCATGCTTTTCTGTTTGATTTGTATTTCTTGACTGATTTATGGTAAATAAATCATTGTCTTACCTGCACTCTATTAACATGCGATCCTGAAGTGACAGATTTAATGTCCAAAAAAACAATTCCCCTCATCTACTACGTGTACAAAGACACACTACCTCCTGCTTACGGCGTTGCACACCCTCACGTTGCAGTTCCCGTGCTGCGCAGAGGGTTGTGGGAGATGTAGTTTACTTTCAGACCAGGCCAACGCTAAAGCGCCAGAAAAAAAACTACACTCGCAAAGTTTTCGTTTGATACCTTCACACATCACGGCTTTATTGTGAAGACTTTGAAACTGAAATACAGTGATATCTACAATACCGTTATATCCTCACTCCATTGTAATTTTTGCCTACTTCTTTCAAATTACTTGCAAAAGCTGGCATTTTTCTTGTGTAGGTTTTTTGTATAAACAGACAACACAAAACGGGGGGACAAAGTTGACACTATAATTTTCTACCATAGAAATAGTATAAAGAGGGGGGTATTCCACAGCGTTAGGACCTGTTACGTCTCAATTTTGTTGTTTTTGTAATTTTGGATTGCTGTGTAAAAGTGACTTTGTAAGAGTTTGCTTTGGTCTTTTTTTAGGATCATCGGTTTTGTTGTTGTCAGTCAGGGAAACTCAGAGAATCTGCACTTGGCATGATGCCTACGCATAGAGCAGCTCATGAGCATCCTCACACCCATGCCTCTGATCTCAGGCCAGGTCTGCCAGCCCAGCTCATGGCCCCAACCTTGGCTGTTGTCTGCAGCCTCACACTCCCGTCCCCATGTGCCGATGCTCAGTCCGCCACCGCTGGCACAGACCGTGCTCGTCTTTACTGCCAAATGTTTACACAAACTGAAGAGGATATAGTGTTTTTGTTAAGAGATGGACATGCTATTAACCTTGGACCACGGGTGCTTGTACTGACTTGTGAAAAGGAACGGAAGGCAGATTTGCTAACAGTCAGGAATCTTTTGTGGGCCCCTCGAGGGGGGTGATGAATTAATGAAAAACACATCCATTAATCTTTTTGCATTAGTGGCTTCTCATTCAGCTTGGACTTTAGGACCATGACGGACCACAACACTGTTGTAGCTTTTGTGTTCATCACACATTTCCACCAATGTGCATATTTACTGTATTTACTTTTCTCATTACTTAAATATATCAACTCATTTAATCACTACTAAAGTAGTTTTGGATTGTCCCCACAAAGACCAGCATTTGGTTAACATTGCCAAAGTGTTTCTTACCGGTTCTTAAAGGGCACTTATGGGGATTTTTATCTACATTTAAAACAATTTCTTGTGGTACAGTCATTTGTTTACCTTGAAAATCATTTTTAACCTTGAAAAAAAAATTTTACCTTGAAAAATTTTTTTTACCTTGAAAATCATGTTTTAACTTAAAAAAATTTTTTTTTAATTTTAATTATTTTTTTAACTTAAAAAAAAAAATAAAAAAAATTTGTAAACATTTTTAAATTAAAAAAAAAAAATTGAATTTTTTTTTTAAATTTTTAATTTTTTAAAAAAATTTTAATTTTTTTTTTAATGTAATTTTTTTTTAATTTTTTAATTTTTTTTAAAATTTTTAATTTTTTAAAAACATTTTAATTTAAAATTTATTTATTTAAAAAAAAATTTTTTTTTTTTTTTTTAATTTTTAATTTTGTTTTATTTTAATTTTTTTTTTAATTTTTAATTTAAAAATGTTTAACTTTTTTTTAATTTTTGTAACTTTTTTTTAACTTTAAAAAAAAAATGTTTACTCTAACCCTAATCTTAACCCTAGCCCTAATCTTAACCCTAACCTTAACCCTAACCCTAACCCTAATCCTAACCTATATTTTCCTATACTTACATTAATACTAGGGGTGTAACGGTACACAAAAATTTCGGTTCGGTTCATTTTCGGTACAGTAAGAAAACAACAAAATATACATTTTTAGGTTATTTATTTACCAAATTTGCAAAATCTTCCACCAAAAATATTTTCTTAGTGGAATATTTGATGTGAAGTAATGGGAACCTTGGATAGGTCAATAATTCATAATAACATTGATTTTGATTCAATATTATGTTTTGAGCAATGACAGTTTGAAAGAAAAAACCCAGCTTTGTTTTATTAGTCAACATTGCAACTTTTTCTAAATTACATTTAACCATTAAGCTTTTTTATTTCACTTTTGTTATGTTTTTGTTTATTTGAATAGTATTTTTAGAATGTGCCGTGGGCCTTTAAAACATTAGCTGTGGGCCGCAAATGGCCTCCAGGGCACACTTTTGACACCCTTGCTATAGATAATAAAAATTTTAATCTGATAAATCTATGGATAAAAAGCAGAGCCGGGTGACGCATGCGCGTTTATCATAACCCTGAACGTACATTGAAAATACACGCAACCCTAACTCAAAATGCCGGACATTTGAGGCATTTAAGAAACCCCGCCCTGACAGCCCCGCAAAAGAGGACATGTTCGGTGAAAAGAGAACGTATGGTCAGTCTATCCTAGCCCGTTAGCTGCTAGCATGCCGTGTCTATTTTTTTCTCATTACTTAAATATATCAACTCATTTAATCACTACTAAAGTAGTTTTGGATTGTCCCCACAAAGACCAGCATTTGGTTAACATTGCCAAAGTGTTTCTTACCGGTTCTTAAAGGGCACTTATGGGGATTTTTATCTACATTTAACACAATTTCTTGTGGTACAGATATGTATTGGGAAAAAAAATCATGATTAATTTGCAATATAATCCGTTTTTGTTTAACATCATTTTTTATTTTGTTTGTAAACTTTCAGTTTTAAATCATCTGTACAAAAAACAAAATAAACTGATTACTTCAATGTTTTATTAACATACTGAGTAAATAATAAAGCAAAAAAATATACTGAAGTAATATTGATAGAAAACCATCTATTGAGAGAAGTAACACGGGTGCTTTTGCTAAAGGCACAGATGAGAAGATGCTGGATATACTGCTGTGGTTCTGATTACTTTTTTTGGTAACACTTTAGTATGGGGAACACATATTCACCATTAATTAGTTGCTTATTTACATGCAAATTAGTAACATATTGGCTCTTAATTAGTCATTATTAAATACTTATTAATGCCTTATTCTATTATACAACCAGTAAGCCATTAACTAAGAGTCTTCCCTCAATAACCTCAGAATTATTGCTTATTAGTAACTAACCCTAACCCTTATATGTTCCCCTAGTGTCCAAATAACTCTAAATTAAGTCTTTGTTATTTGAATAAGCAACTAATTAATGGCCTACTCAGTGGCCTAGTGGTTAGTGTCCGCCCTGAGATCGGTAGGTTGTGAGTTCAAACCCTGGCCGAGTCATACCAAAGACTATAAAAATGGGAGCCATTACCTCCCTGCTTGGCACTCAGCATCAAGGGTTGGAAGTGGGGGTTAAATCACCAAAAATGGTTCCCGGGTGCGTCCACCACTGCTGCTCACTGCTCACCACACCTAGTGTGTGTGTGACAATCATTGGTACTTTAACTTTAACTTTAATTAATGGTGAATATGTTCCCCATACTAAAGTGTTACCGTTTTTGTTTCTTTTAAGTACAATGTTATAAAGTCACATAATTGGTTTTCATCAGACATCTACAGTATTGATAGGCCTGGGCCAATATTCGATAAGTCAATTACCCGGACGATAAATAAAAATGAAGTTGGTAAGTTTGCCAGCCTCTATAATTGCCATATGTATGCGTTATGGGTTACAAAAGCGGTCACCCTTTTGCATTGGTTTCAGCAGCAGCGGGCATTTGGTCTACATGCACACAAACGGTATGATAACCACTGTAAAACTCCAGATGTTTACTATTGCCGTATTAAATTAAAATGATTGAAAATCTGGGATTGATAACCACACAATAATAAACTTAAAAAGTAGCGTTCGCTTTCTAGCTGTCTTAAATGCTGACAGGTAAACAAGAAACATTAACTCTTTCCCCGTTAGGAAACGTCATGTCTGTCTATCTGTGTTGGCCCTGCGATGAGGTGACGACTTGTCCAGGGTGTACCCCGCCTTCCGCCCTAAAGGGACACGCGGTAGAAAATGGATGGATTCCCCAATCTGAACTTGTATAAATCCAATACTGTCTAGACAGCTGAGCTACAGTATTCACATTAAACAGAAAGGCTCCGCTTTTTTTGCTCAAAATTATCGGTATAAACTGCACATTGTCAAGTAGCAACAGAGGGACACGGACTCCGTTTAACAAGAATTGAACTCGCATGACGTCACAAATTGGAAGTGAAACAACTGATCATCCAATTTAGTTATTAAAGAACATTCTAAAACGTTTATAAATCAAAATACAGGAACATATTTAAACACACATAAAAGTAATATGGTTCTCACGAAGCAAGAACGATATTTGATGTTTCCGCTGCCAAGAAAGTGTGGCTATTTATTTTAGTTCTTAAAAAAAATACAACTTGGTTAAAAGATTTTAGCCTGTGTATGATAACTCTTTAAGCACATTAAACAATACCACAATAATAATGATAACCGTGTCACAATAACTGTTTAGAAATTATATTTATTGTTTTGGTTGTGTATATTCAAGAGTCCTCACTTTTCATTTTTTACCTTGAAAATCATTTTTAACCTTGAAAAAAAAGTGTACCTTGAAAATTTTGTTTTACCTTGAAAATCATTTTTAACCTTGAAAAAAAAATGTTACCTTGAAAAACATTTTTTACCTAGAACATTTTTTTTACCTAGAAAATCATTTTTTACCTTGAAAATCATTTGTTTACCTTGAAAATCATTTTTAACCTTGAAAAAACATTTTTACCTTGAAAAATTTTTTTTACCTTGAAAATTATGTTTTACCTTGAAAATCATTTTTAACCTTGAAACATTTTTTTTACCTTGAACATTTTTTTTACCTTGAAAATCATTTTTTACCTTGAAAAAAAAATGTTACCTTGAAAAAAAAAATTTACCTTGAAAAAATTTTTTTACTTTGAAAATCATTTGTTTACCTTGAAAATCATTTTTAACCTTGAAAAAAAAATGTTACCTAGAAAAAAAATTTTTACCTTGAAAATCATTTTTTACCTTGAAAATCATGTTTTAACTTAAAACATTTTCTTTTAATTTTAATTTTTTTTTTAACTTTTTAAATTTTTTTTTAAATTTTTGTAAAAAGTTTTATATTTTTAAATTTTTTTTATTTTATTTTTTTAAATTGTTTAAAAAAAAAATTAATTAAAAAAAAAAAAAAATTTTCTTTATAAATATTTTTGAAATTTTTGAAATTTTTGAAATAATTTTTTACTTTTTTTTAACTTTTTGAAAAAAAATTTACCCTAACCCTAATCTTAACCCTAACCCTAACCCTAATCTTAACCCTAACCCTAACCCTAACCCTTGAAAATCATTTTTTACCTTGAAAAAAAAATGTTACCTTGAAAATCATTTTTTACCTTGAAAATCATTTTTAACCTTGAAATAAAAATTTTACTTTGAAAAATTTTCTTTACCTTGAAAATCATTTTTTACCTTGAAAAAATTTTTTTACCTTGAAAAAAATTTTTTCCCTTGAAAATTTTTTTTTACCTTGAAAGTTTTTTTTTACCTTGAAAATCATTTGTTTACCTTGAAAATCATTTGTTTACCTTGAAAATCATGTTTTAACTTAAAAAATGTTTTTTTAATTTTTAAAAATTTGTAAACTTTTTTTAATTTTCTTTTAATTTTTGTAAAAAATTGTAAATTAAAAAAAAAAAAAAATTAAAAAAAAAAAATTTTAATTTTAAATTTTTAAATTTATTTTTATTTTTTTTTAAATATTTTTAAATATTTTTTTTAAATATTTTTAAATATTTTTAAATATTTTTAAATATTTTTAAATATTTTTAAAAAATTTAATGTTTTTTTAACTCTTTTTAACTTTAAAAAAAATGTTTTACCCTAACCCTAATCTTAACCCTAACCCTAATCCTAACCCTAACCCTAACCCTAAAAAAAATGTTAATTGTTAAAATTGTTTAAAAAAAATTAAATTTAAAAAAAAAAAATTAAAATTGTTTTAAAATGTTTTAAAAAATTTAAAAAAATAAAAAAAAAAAAATAAAATTTTTTTTTTTTTTAAATTTAAAAAAAAAGTTTTAAAAAAGTTTTAAAAAAGTTTTAAAAAAAGTTTTAAAAAAAGTTACAAATTAAAAAAAAAATAAAATTTTTTTTTTTTTTAAATTAAAAAAATTTGGAAATCATTTTTTACCTTGAAAATCATTTTTAATCTTGAAAAAAAAAAATGTACCTTGAAATTTTTTTTTACCTTCAAAATAATTTTTTACCTTGAAAAAAATGTTTTACCCTGAAAAAGAAATTTTACCTTGAAATTTTTTTTTTACCTTGAAAATCATTTGTTTACCTTGAAAATCATTTTTAACCTTGAAAAAAATTTTTTACCTTGAAAATCATTTTTTACCTTGAAAATCATGTTTTAACTTAAACAATTTTTTTTTTTAATTTTTAAATTTTTTTAAACTTTTTTTAAAAAAAATTTAAACTTTTTTTAAACTTTTTTTAAATTTTTTTTAAATTTTTGTAAAAAAAAATTAATTTTTAAAAAAAAAATATTTTTTTTTAATTTTTAAATTTAAATATTTTTTTTAATTTTTAATTTTTTTATATATATTTTTTTTATTTAAAATGTTTTAACTTTTTTTTAACTTTTAAAAAAAATGTTTACCCTAACCCTAACCCTAATCTTAACCCTAACCCTAACCCTAATCTTAACCCTAACCCTAACCTTAACCCTAACCCTAACCCTAATCCTAATCCTAACCTATATTTTCCTATACTTACATTAATACTAGGGGTGTAACGGTACACAAAAATTTCGGTTCGGTACATACCTCGGTTTAGAGGTCACGGTTCGGTTCATTTTCGGTACAGTAAGAAAACAACTAAATATAAATTTTTAGGTTATTTATTTACCAAATTTGCAAAATCTTCCACGAAAAATATTTTCTTAGTGGAATATTTGATGTGAAGTAATGGGAACCTTGGATAGGTCAATAATTCATAATAACATTGATTTTGATTCAATATTATGTTTTGAGCAATGACAGTTTGAAAGAAAAAAAACCCAGCTTTGTTTTATTAGTCAACATTGCAACTTTTTCTAAATTACATTTAACCATTAAGCTTTTTTATTTCACTTTTGTTATGTTTTTGTTTATTTGAATAGTATTTTCAGAATGTGCCGTGGGCCTTTAAAACATTAGCTGTGGGCACACTTTTGACACCCCTGCTATAGATAATAAAAAATTTAATCTGATAAATCTATGGATAAAAAGCAGAGCCTGGCGACGCATGCACGTTTATCATAACTCTCTCTCTCTCTCTGTCTCTGCCCCTCCCTCACCAATGCTGCTGCATGCACAATTTGTTTTGTTTTGAACCCCTTCTTAACCCTGAACGTACATTGAAAATACACGCAACCCTAACTCAAAATGCCGGACATTTGAGGCATTTAAGAAACTCCGCCCTGAAAAGCTCCTCAAAAGAGGACATGTCCCGTGAAAAGAGGACGTATGGTCAGTCTATCCTAGCCCGTTAGCTGCTAGCATGCCGTGTGTTGTGCCTCGGTGTGCATTGTTTACACAATGTGTGTTACGCTACTTAATATGTCCGTGTGGAAACTCGTTCGGTACACCTCCGAACCGAACCGGAACCCCCGTACCGAAACGGTTCAATACTAAAACACGTACCCTTACACCCCTAATTAATACTGTGTATTATTATTATTACATGGGTGGTTAATTCGGTCTCAAAAAAATAATTGCAATAATATGCTTTACTTGCAATAATTTGTAGGTCAGTATATCATCCAGCAAAATTTGTTATCCGCCCAGGCCTAAGTATTGATATTTGATGCAGGTGTATCTTTTGTCAATATGTCTTTTGCTCTGCCTTTACCGTACATCATAGTACACAATGTTATCCAGCAAGATCACAGCCGTCTTTGTCGACAGACAATTATTCTTCCAAGAAGACAACGTCGCCATGAGAACTTTAAAGCCTGCTCTGTCATGTCTGTATTATCATGTTTTGTTTTAAGTCATGTTTTGTTTAGTTTCTGTCTTTTCACTCCCTTGTCTGGTCACCATAGCAACCATTAGTTTTCACCTGTCACGTCACGCACCTGTTTCACGTTTTGAGTCACGCACCTGCTTTCACTAATCATGTCCATAGTATTTAAGTTCATTCATTTTCTGTTGTTCGGCCTGACGACCTAATGTCAAGACTTGGTCCGGGGTGTGTGCTTTTCCAGGATGCAACGGAAAGTTGGCACGGGCGAGACGGGAATGAAGGTACATTTTTTTATTGAAACACTAGAACTAACTATAAATTAAAAAAAAGGATCAAACAAAAAGCGCGCACAGTGGCGGAGAATAAACTATGAACAATTAAACAAAAACATTAACTGTGGCTTGATAAACAAAAACTTACTTGGCATGGAACCGGCATGAAAAAAGAGCAGCAAGGATCATAAGGGTGTGCAGAAGCATATATGGGGTGTGAGGTCGTCAGGCCGAACAACAGAAAATGAATGAACTTAAATACTATGGACATGATTAGTGAAAGCAGGTGCGTGACTCAAAACGTGAAACAGGTGCGTGACATGACAGGTGAAAACTAATGGTTGCTGTGGTGACCAGACAAGGGAGTGAAAAGACAGAAACTAAACAAAACATGACTTAAAACAAAACATGATAATACAGACATGACATGCTCCTCCTCTTTGCAGCCTGCCAATTCTATGACATCGCTCACCAGCAATAACATAAAGCTCCCTTCGCCATCCATTCACATGCAGATCATACTAAATCTTCCCACTTTGTTTCGGGCATTTTGCGACGCCTCTCCTCCTTGTTTGGGTTAATGCGGATGGTGCGTTCATGATAATTGGTCGTGAACTCAATGTGATCAACCCTTGCACGCTTCGGGTGACAGTGCTCCTCTTTTATAGAACCGAGCGAAACATTAAGTGTTATGTATTCCTTCACGCTTATTCGCTTTACTCTTTCTTTGTTTATAAAGCGCAGCGGCGCTATCAGCGGGCGCTCCCTTTCATCACACGTTCAACCCGCCGCCCTCCGTTTTTCTTTCTTTGTTGGCAAACATTACGCAATATGCCGTAACGCTGTTGCCTCATTGAATTCTGATCGCCGAGGCAGGCAGGATGACTTCCAACAACCCTGAGACTCGAAATGTCCCCCCGCTCACTGAAGCCAGCAAGACAAGCTGTGACTTCCTCCCTTTCCGTCGCAGCGGCCATGGCCATCTTAATTATTTTATGCCCCTTGGTTCTGAAAGTGCAGGACGCCGCAGCGTAGAGTTGCAGAAGAATGACGATGATTGACAGGCGGCAACTGTCCCACAGGAACTCATTAGGCTTTTCCGAGTAAAAGCTGGTGGGCATGCTCATGCTGCTCTCGCTTCTTCTTCTGGTCCTCCTCTTAGTCCTACATTCAGTAAGTTGGAAAAAGAAAATGCCTGAACTCTGCTGCCAACATAGGGCGAATTTACTGTGCTCTTATCTGATCAGAGGATCAGATCAGAATATTCTTTTTTGGCTCCACACTCTTTCATTTCAAGTTTTGCTCTGTGAGGGTTTCTGTGCTCATCTCAGCCCCTATGACTCTTTTGCTTTTTTTTTTTTGTTTCAGAGCGTTCTCCCTCACGCTAGTTGCCTCTCCCGTTCCTCTCCCGTATACTTTTTTCCCGCTCATCCGCCGGGGTGATATAAGGCAGTGCTAAGGGTTCTAAGGAGCCCTTGAAGTGTCGGCCCCTCTGAGAGCACTTTAAAGGGCCATTTCATCATGTTGGTGAAGCGGCACTTGAGACCGGGCTCAAACATGACTTGTGTGAAACTTGCAGAAACTCCCTGGAAAGTTTTGCTTTTATGCCACTTTTTTTTTTCTTGGTTGTGGATGTCAGCCATTGACTTTCCTTTTTAATCTTGAAACTGGTTATTTTCAGATCTGTGTCTTAAGTAGATTGTCTTTTTTTTGAAAACTTTGGTACTGCTTGCTAATTATCTTGGGTTATGTTAGACTTGATCAGAGCTTCCATCTAAGGCCACAATTACACACCAAACCAAACCTCAGTCATTGTCCATGCTCCATAGGTTTTATATGCAGAGGACTGTCAAATTTGTGTTTGGCGTTGGAACTTCAGCAATGTTTGGCACTAACTCATACGGGACTGCTAAACCATCCATGCTGCCCGACACAGGAGACTTTCATCTGGACATTTGTCTCAAATGGTTACAGTGTTTTTATATTAAAGGTAGTGTTGTCCCGACACTAATATTTTGGTACCGGTACCAAGATTATTTCGATACTTTTCGGTATTTTTTGATACTTTTTTAAATTGAATTGAAGTATTTATTTCAAACCTGCACAATACAACAACACACATTTTTTTTTACATTTTGGCAGAGACATTTAAAAAGTTAAAGTTAAAGTACCAATGATTGTCACACACACACTAGGTGTGGCGAGATTATTCTCTGCATTTGACCCATCACCCTTGATCACCCCCTGGGAGGTGAGGGGAGCAGTGGGCAGCAGCGGTGGCCGCGCCCGGGAATCATTTTGGTGATTTAACCCCCAATTCCAACCCTTGATGCTGAGTGCCAAGCAGGGAGGTAATGGGTCCCATTTTTATAGTCTTTGGTATGACTCGGCCGGTGTTTGAACTCACAACCTACCGATCTCAGGGCGGACACTCTAACCACTAGGCCACTGAGTAGGTAGTAGTAGTTATGAAAGGCTTGAAAAGGGGTTGGATGAAGCAGATGCTTATAATATCCCAACCCCTCTCACTCATTCCACATTTAACATAAACAATATTGTACAAGAACAATACTATACAAACAAAAACAAGAAAAGCTCCTGTACACTAACAATACAATAGTACCACTGTTACTATGAGACAAGACAAGACGAGACAAAACACACACACGCACACACACACGCACACACACACACACACACACACACACAGGCCCAAACACTCTCTGATCATACACCAAATAAAGGGGACAACAAAAAATTGCATTATTGGCTTTATTTTAACAAAAAATCTCACGGTACATCAAACCTATGTTTCTTATTGCAAGTTTGTCCTTAAATAAAATAGTGAACATACTTGACAACTTGTCTTTTATTAAGTAAGTAAGCAAACAAAGGCCCCTAATTTAAGTCTTCTGACATATGCAGTAACATATTATGTCATTTATCATGCTTTTATTTTGTCAAAATTATGAAGGACAAGTGGTAGAAAATTATTAATCTACTTGTTCATTTACAGTTAATATCTGCTTACTTTCTCTTTTAACATGCTGGATAGTGTGTACCACGGGGCACTGAGATTCATCACCAACTGCGCTCCCCTTAACTCACCATTGCGTATTATACTCAATGGTTAACTGGACATCTTTATGTGCTCGACGCCTCAATCATTGGTATGTTTTCATCTACAAAACCATTCTGGGTATCACTCCATCTCATCTGTCTTGTCTTTTAACAAAGAAACAAGGAAGTCACAATCTTCGTTCAATGAATGTTCTGCAATTTGTCGTCCCCAAAGTAAGAACTGAACTGGGCAAGAAAGCATTTAGGTTTTCAGCACCGAAGGCTTGGAATAACCTACAATCGAACATTAAACTTCAAACCCTAGTTACGTTGAATGAGTTTAAAGCTTCTGTGAAAGGATTGCAGTCTACCTTGTCTGTATGCACATGTGTCATGTGAGCAAGTTTTAATGTTGTAAATGTGATTTTTTATGTATTTGTTTACTGTTTTTAATGTAACCTTGCTGCTGCCCTCTTGGCCAGGTCTCCCTTGGAAAAGAGATCTTTGATCTCAATGGGATTTTACCTGGTTAAATAAAGGCTACTAATAACATGTTCTATCTACACTTCTGTTAAAATGTAATAATCACGTATTCTTATGTTGTTTGATACTTTACATTAGTTTTGGATGATACCACAAATTTGGGTATCAATCCGATACCAAGTAGTTACAGGATCATATATTGGTCATATTCAAAGTCCTCATGTGTCAGGGGAAGTATTTCCTGAGTTTATAAACATAATATACATTTTTAAAAAACGAAAGATGTTGTGATGCCAAAAAATATCGACGTATTCATAGTAGTATCGACTAGATACGCTACTGTACTTGACAGTGGATGTCAGGTGTAGATCCACCAATGGCGTGTGTTTACATTCTGACGCCGGTGAGCTACGGTGTGTAGTGAAGCATGTTTAGCTATTTTTCGTCCTGCAGGGATGATACTTGTAAGAATTTTTTTTTATTCGTTGCCATGGAGGCGAGGATTAGTGATTTAGAAGTAGCTAAAACACTGCGGACTGGGGCTGGACTTTAGCCGCTAGCTAGCTAGCTATGTCTTAAAGCACCTCTTCCGGTGGGTGTTTCAGTGTTATAACTTCACCTTTTTTGTTAGTTTTTTTAAATAAAAATGCGTCTGTTCTCCCTTTTCTGTCTACACACTGTGTCTGCTTGTAAGTATTGTATTTTTCGGAGTATATCTCGCTCCGGAGTATAAGTCGCACCGGCCGAAAATGCATAATAAAGAAGGAAAACAACATATAAAAGTCGCACTGGAGTATAAGTCGCATTTTTTGGGGAAATCTATTTGATAAAAGCCAGCACCAAGAATAGACATTTGAAAGGCAATTTAAAATAATGAACAACAGGCTGAATAAGTGTACGTTATATGAGGCATAAATAACCAACTGGTATGTTAACGTAACATATTATGGTAAGAGTCATTCAAATAACTATAACATATAGAACATGCTATACGTTTACCAAACAATCTGTCACTCCTAATCGCTAAATCCCATGAAATCTTATACGTCTAGTCTCTTACGTCAATGAGATCAATAATATTTTTTGATATTTTACGCTAATGTGTTAATCATTTCACACGTAAGTCGCTCCTGAGTATAAGTCGCACCGGCCAAACTATGAAAAAAACTGCGACTTATAGTCCGAAAAATACGGTACTCCGTGATTGTGTACCAGCAATGAGACGACGTGACAAAGGGAGAGCGGCGCACCGGTACTTTTCATAGGCGGTATAGTACCGAAAATTATTCATTAGTATCGCGGTACTATACTAATATCGGTATACAATACAACCCTAATTAAAGGACAATGTTGCGATATTTGACGAAAATTTTGAGTGCAGCCCCTTTCACACTTCTCTTTAGGTTTGGTAGTTCTGTGTGGACAGCGTCAACAAAATGGGGATAGTATCACAGCCATACACTGCAAAAAGTCAGTGTTCAAAAACAAGGAGAAAAAAAAAAAAAATTAAGGGTATTTTATTTGAACTAAGCAAAATTATCTGCCAATAGAACAAGACAATTTGGCTTGTCAAGACTTTCCAAAACAAGTAAAATTAGCTAACCTCAATGAACCCAAAATAGCTTAAAATAAGTATATTCTCACTAATAACAAGTGCACTTTTCTTGGTAGAAAAAAAAAGAGACCTTTTTGCTCAATATGTTGAAAAATATTCTTAAATGAAGTAAATGCTAGTGCCATTATCTTGACATAATGATATGCGCTCGCCATTACATTTCTTGAAACCAGCAAACTTATACTAAAAACTAATTTATTGTTCTTAATGGAAAGGCAACAAGGCAACCGCTTGTTACTCTCGGGGTCTCCTAGCCGCTCAGGCAAATCATATTGTCTAAAAATGCATTTTTCCATGGATAACATGACATCATCGCGCCAAGTGTGTGCTCTTTCAGTCAATTAGTGGGCATATATACAGCCCGGCCCTCGGCCATAATTTTTATATTTGTAATTTTGAGGAATTCATCTGAATGTGCATGAACTATTTCTGTTCAAAATTGTTTGAAATGTCAAATGTTAAATGTTTAAATATTAACTATCAGTTTACTGTACTGTGCCAACTGTACTACTATATGAGTACATATTTTCTATTGTTTCATTGAAAATAAAACAGCAAAGTCCATTTGGCTGTCATCTGTTTTAATTATGAGACACAATTGTGTCAAAATCATGATTTTTTTTTCATGCTTGAAGTAAGAAATGATTACTTTAAAAAAGTAGTTTTATACTTGTGAGTGTTGATGACACAGCTTTGCAACACTTGATATTCTAGTTTCAAGCATGTTTTACTCAATATAGGTCATCAAATCTCAGCAACAAGCTGTAATATCTTACTGAGATCATTTAGGAGCAAAACACTTAAAACAAGTAAAACACTAACATAAAATCTGCTTAGTGAGAAGAATGATCTTATCAGACAGAAAATTAGCAAATATCACCATTATTTGAGATATTTAATCTTACTTAGATTTCACTTTTTGCAGTGTAGCACGTGCCACACCACTCAGAGTTAGAATGATTTGAATCATGCGAACATTGTTGTACAGCGGCCGGCACGCACATGTCCTTTGGGTGGTGGTAGTGTGCTTAATTTAGTGATGTGCGGAAGCTCGAGGCGTGTGCTGAAGGGGTCGTTTCTGTGAAGCGCGTACCGAGGCTTTCTTCATGTAGACGAGGAATTGGAAATGATGATGTGTGAAACCTTGCTGCTTCGGGACGCGGTTTTAATTTTGCGAGGAGATTCAACAATACATTCTCTGAAGCTCCATTTAAAATGTGGGCTTTTGATTGTTGCGGTCTGTTGGCAATCTGGATGGACACTAAAAAGTTTTTTGTTTTTTAGGGCCCGCATGGCCCATTGTATAAGGACTCCCAAAGGGAGTCCTTATGCAATGGGACATAAGGACCTATTGTATTTGTAAGGTTTTATTCTTTCTTTATTCTTCTTCTTCCGCCACCTCTTTGAGCACTAATTTGACACACTTAACATGCTTCAAAACTCACCATATTTGACCCACACATCAGGACCTGCGAAAATTGTCTTTTAATAAAAAAAACGAACCGCAAAAATCAAAATTGCGCTCTAGCGCCCCCTAGGAAAGAAAAAAAAAACAGACTGCCTGTAACTCCCACTAGGAAGGT
Source organism: Nerophis lumbriciformis (assembly GCF_033978685.3). Classification (NCBI taxonomy): domain Eukaryota; kingdom Metazoa; phylum Chordata; class Actinopteri; order Syngnathiformes; family Syngnathidae; genus Nerophis; species Nerophis lumbriciformis. The sequence continues at coordinate 4,796,867 of NC_084574.2, read as the reverse complement.
CGGAGAGACATGAAACAAAAACCTCTATGTAGGTCTGACTTAGACCTAGTTCTCATAATTGTATATCCTCGGGCAAAAATCAACAGGAAGTTGGCAATTCCCCCTTCAAGACAAAAAAGTACTAAAAACAGTCACTTTTGCCTCTTTGAGCTGTAATTTGACCCCCTTAACATGCTTCAAAACTCACCAAACTGAACACACACATCAGGACTGGCTAAAATTGCGATCTAATGAAAAAACCGAACCCCAAATTTAAAAATTGCGCTCTAGAGCAATTTTTTAATAAAACGGAGAAAAAACTGCTCCTCGGAAGAAAAAAATGACAAAACTACCTGTAACTCCCACTGGGAAAGTCAGAGAGACATGAAACAAACTCCTCTCCGTAGGTCTCACTTAGACCTACATTTCATAAATTGACAATCCCCAGCAAAAATCTACAAGAAGCTTGCTATTCCCCCTTCAACACAACATTTTTGTAAAAACCGGTCACCTTTCTTCAAACATTATCTCCTCTGAGTGTGTTTGTTGTTTCGGCTTCAAACTAACACAGGAGAGAGAGTTTTAATACCGGCTCCGGTTTTGATTTTATGATCCTTCAAAGAGCCGCTGCGCTGATGCTGCTGTTTTTTCAAGAAGGCTGCTTAAAAGCAGGAAGCACCAGCGTGCCCACACAATGCAGACAAGGTAGGTACACTAAACAAAAGTATTGGGAGAATTCGGACTAAAAGTAGACAAAAGTATTGGGACACTTATGACGAAAACTGAACAAAAGTATTGGGACACTTAGGACTAGCACCTGCCAAATATGTGGGCCCGACCAATGCGGCGGCATGGCGTAGTGGGTAGAGCAACCGTGCCAGAAACCTGAGGGTTGCAGGTTCGCTCCCCGCCTCTTACTTTCCAAAAAATCGCTGCCGTTGTGTCCTTGGGCGGGACACTTCACCTTTTGTCCCCGGTGCCACTCACACCGGTGATTTGAATGATGAATGATAGGTGGTGGTCGGAGGGGCCGTTGGCGCAAATTGCAGCCACGCTTCCGTCAGTCTACCCCAAGGCAACTGTGGCTATGAAAGTAGCTTACCACCACCAGGTGTGAATGAATGATGGGTTCTACATGTAAAGCGACTTTGGGTACTTAGAAAAGCGCTATATAAATCCCAGTTATTATTAATGCTGCTTGCAGCGTTAATTTTGCTCTTGTACTTGGTATTGTTACAGTCGATGTCTGTGTAAACCCACCAATGGCATTTGTTAACATTCAGGAGCGCCAGCTAGCTATTAGCTATTGTATCCTCCTGCGGTGTGTGGTGAATCATGTTTAGCTATTCCTCGTCCTGCAGAGATGATAATTGTAAGAACTGTAGGTTGTCGCCACGGAGGCAAGGATTAGTGATTTATAAGTAGCTAAAACACTGCCGAGTGTGGGTGGACGTTAATCGCTAGCTAGCTTTGTTTTAAAGCATCGCTTGCAGAACGACGCTTCAGGTTTTAAAGCTTCAACACTATCGTTACTTTTTTAAGCCAAAATATGTTCATTCTACTTCTTCTGTCTCCGAACTGTGTCTGCTTGTAAGTGCTCTGCGCGTCTGCTTTGACTGACATGTGACTTTGCTCGTATTACAAGCAATGTAACGTAGTGACGACGGCATGCCGTCATGTCCGTTAAAAAAAGTACCAGTATTTTTTAAAGGTAGTATAGTACTTATTTAAATTGATTAGTACTGCGGTACTTTATTAGTACAGCATACCTGCCAACTTTTGAAATCAGAAAAACCTAGTATCCAGGGTCCAGGGGCCGCAGGCCCCGGTAGGTCCAGGACAAAGTCCTGGTGGGGGTTCAAGCTTCGCCATCACTTTTCTATCAGTCACAGTGACTTTTCAAAACAAAAATATTACATCAAAAATCATATGGGTTGATTGACATGTTTATTCTGTAAGCTAACTTCAATAGTTTGAAATTATTTTGACAGTTAATGCCAGTTATCCTGTCAACCTTTCACAAGACTTCAATTTGTTAATTGAAAGTATAAACAGTATAAACACTTTTTATAGTAAACAAATGGTAAAACAGTACTAAACAATTCCATAAAAAAAAAAAATTGGTGTCATTATTAACTTTCTGTCCAAGCTTGTATAATCTACTGCCTTGTTCAATTGTAAAAAATATTCTGTGCCTAAAATTCACATTTCTATCACAATTATCATACTGTAAACATGGTAAGCTAACTTCATTAAAATTAATAGTCCTGTCAATAGCATGGAATTACAATTCAAATGTAGTTTTTTTGTAAGCCTTTCAAAAGAATTCAAAATATGAAAAATGAATGAAAATTAATTTAAGCCATCAGACACTTGAAAAGTGGCACATCACATCTCTAATGTAATCATTTGAACTTTTCAACAGAAATAGCACTGCAAAAATATTAAGGACATACTTCTGTATTTTGGTAGTTATGCTGTCAACATTTAACAAGATTTCTTCAACTTGGACTTGAAAGCATAAATAGTATAAACACTTTTAACAGTATAACAGTACTAAACAATTCCAATAGATAACATTGGTGTCATTACCTTTTTGTGGCTAAAATCCGGAAAAACGTTGAAAGTTTTCCACTTGTATCGCTAGCAACGGCATTAGACTTGTGTTTTTTTGTCCCAACGTGGTCTTTTACATCGCTAATTCCTCCGTGTCCGATCGAAAAATCTTGTCTGCACAAGGTGCAATTTGCGTAGTTTTCACCCTTTTTGGAACGGATAATTATTCCCGGATAGGCTTTTGAATATTCTTCACGGAATGACTGCAGTTTTCTTTTCGGTTTAAGACTCGTATGCGATTTTTCTCCGGCTGATTCCGTGATCGTTCGCTCGTTTGGAAACAATGACAACTGGTGCCTCGTGCTTGGCAGCGGTGCTATAAATAGCCTCGCGGAATGGCTCGATAGGAAGTTACGGGAAGCAGGTCGAATATCATTGTTGTTACGCGATTTCGTGAATAAAACTTTTAAAAAATTATTTTTTTTAATTAATGAAAAACCGTATTTTTTATCACTGCAACCGTAACCCGGAATAGGTTGATGAAAACCGTACTAATTACGGGAAAACCGGAGTAGTTGGCAGGTATGGTACAGGCATACAGTAAAACCCTAGTTATGACATAGTAATTATTTGGTAGCGCAATGGTCTACGCATCCACCTTTTATGACGTGGGTTCGATTCTCTGCACTATTTAATGTCACCTATTGTCTTATAATAAGATTCACCAAGCTACTATAGAAGCTACAGGTGCTCTTGGGGTAGACAAATGGTTTTATGGATGCCACCCCTGCAGAACTAGGTTCACCCCCGTGACACCCCTGAAAAAAGTTGTCTGGACACGCACAGAAGTGGATGGTCTCTGTGTAAAAGTGTGTCCTGCAATGTCATTGGGACTAGTGTGTGAAGCTACTGTAAGTAGGGATGTCCCGATCCAGGTTTTTGCACTTCCGATCCGATACCGATATTATTTTTGCACTTCCGATCCGATACCGATACTGACCGATACCGATACTGACTGATACTGGCCTATCCGAGCATGTATTAAAGTTTAAAGTTATTTAGCCTACTTAGTTGTCAGAATCATGTTGAAAAGGGTTTTAGTACTCTTGATAACAACTAGCCAGCTGAATTAGGGGAGTTTGAATAATACACAATGGTTGGTAACAAGAAACTGACCTGTTTATTCAAGGATAAACACAAAATAGACAAAATTATACATGACAAACAGAAATGGCATCATTGAACTAGGGCTGGGCGATATGGCCTTTTTTTAATATTGCGATATTTTAAGGCCATATTGCGATACACGATATATATCTCGATATTTTGCCTTAGCCTTGAATGAACACTTGATGCATATAATCACAGCAGTATGATGATTCTATGTGTTTTGATTGATTGATTGAGACTTTTATTAGTAGGTTGCACAATGAAGTACATATTCCGTACAATTGACCACTAAATGGTAACACCCCAATAAGTTTTTCAACTTGTTTAAGTCGGGGTCCACTTAAATTGATTCATGATACAGATATATACTATCAGATATATACTATCATCATAATACAGTCATCACACAAGATAATCACATTGAATTATTTACATTATTTATAATCCACGGTGTGGAGGGGGGCGCCGGATGTAAGTGTCAAAAAGACAGCCAAAAGAGTTTGATATGAGAATAAATCTAAAGTTAAAATATAGGGTAGAAATGCACCCATTTGCAGGAAATGTAGTCTTGATTTTCAAAATTTTCTTTCAAGGCTTGCATGTCTACATTAAAACATTCTTCTTCATACTGCATTAATATATGCTACTTTTAAACTTTCATGCAGAGAAGGAAATCACAACTAAATAGATCACTAATTTTTTTCAGACGGTGTTGATCTGGAAATTTTTGCCTCGGCATTTTGATGGTTTTGGACGTGTGGCACCGAACGGAGATAAGCGTCTCGACAGACATTACAATATTTGAACAATGATGACGAAAACGGTTTTCTCTGTCGTGTTCGTGTGTCGAAAATTGTTATGCGCTTATTTTTTTATTTGATTTTGTGCGTGGCATAGATTTGCCGTGCGCAGAGGACGTTTGAGCAGGCGCGCACCTTAGCGGCTGCGCTAGCATCACAGCTAACGTTAGCCATGCTGCTACCTCTCTGCTCGGGGAGGACGTATACGTATGTGACGTATGACGTGACAGTATGTGACGTATGACGTGACAGTATGTGACGTATGACGTGACAGTATGTGACGTGTGTAAGAAGGTGCGCTCGCTGTCTGTGAGAGGGAGACACAGGAAAGAGTGAGAAGAGCCTGTCGTGTAATGCCAGCAGCTAAAAGCAACTGCGTGAGAATCCACAGACCTGTGGATGTGTTGAAGGTGTGCTGGAAAATGCGGAACGGAAATTACGGAGCAGCAGAAAAGTGGAATGTATTATTTAAATCGGTGCGTTGGAAAACACGGACCGGAGTTTTTTTTAAAACTGGATCTGGATCGGCATTTTCCCATGCCTTGCCGATACGCAATTTTTGGCAAATATCGGCGGCCGATCCGATCCAAATATCGGATCGGGACATCCCTAACTGTAAGGCTCACTTTTCTTGTGTTGAAAATACTTCAGGTTTTAATTTATTCAGACATTTAAACATCTGACAGATAAAAGCAGGATTTTTTTTTTTTTACTTGTCGCTGTCCGCCAATCCTTACGCTGGTATGGACATTCTTACTAGGGATGATGTTTGATAAGAAATCATCGAGTTCGAGCCCATTATCGAATCCTCTTTTCGAACCGATTTCTTATCGATTCTCTTAAAAACCCACAAAATTTGGTTTACCAAAAGCTCACTTTTATTTTATAAGAAAAAAAAGAAAGAAAAAAAAATATTGACTGTTGTTACCCCCCTAAAAAAATAAAATAAAATAAATAAATATTGACTGTTGTTACCCAAAGTATATTAAGTGGGATTTTTCAGAAAAACAAATATATACATTAACACAAAAACAACCTGTCTCTGTGATCACTATAGGTGTATAAATAATACTATTGTGTTAAATAAAATCAGTGCCTTGGGCAAAAAACTGAAAATAAGTGCACTTCTGCTGCTATTGGAACATACTAACTACACTACACTATGACACTAAGAACGCCACAGTCATCAATCAACAATTCTGCAGTCCTGGTTGACATAAGAGGTAACCTTATTTTAGTCTAAAGGCTACAAGTGAGCAGATATGGAAATTAACCGGCAACAGTTAACATTAGTTACTCACCGGCACTATCACTGGAACTGGGGCTGCAGAGGAAGAGGGGCTTGCTTCGTCATCTCTGTCGCTGCTTCTCCACGTGTCGAAGACACGACCACGGTTCTCGAACGTTCAGGTTATATGCGGCCTGAACATGTTTGTTGTACTGCTCCCCTCACATGAGAGCGAAGCCTGGCAATAATTGCATATTGCCGTTTCCTCGTCGTATTTTTTTATAAAATGAAGCCATGCCTTGAGGCGTTTTTTCCGGTCCATTATTTTTGCTGTTTTCTGTATCTGCTGCCTAATGACTGAGCTACGTCATTTCCTGTGATGTCCCACAGAGCATTTCATGTGGGACGGGATTTGTTCCCAGGGATTCGAATAAAGACCCAACTCTTTTCCTTTACTATAGTGCCCTCGATAACGGGAACCGGTTCTCAAAAAGGGATTCGAGTCCATGGAATCGGTTCTATTCTTATCGAACAACCGGGAGAAACGGTTTCGAACATCATGCCTAGTTCTTACGCATCTTTTGTTGCAATGTTGTGAAATGCACAGACAAATCATTGTCGGGTCTACGGTTACGGCTCGGATGCTACAATTTTGTGGGATCTCTGTGTAAATTAGCCTGTTCCTTCATTGGGATATTTCACTGAATTTTGAACACTATCCTTTCGGGGCATTTTGTCCCGGTTGGAAATTTGTGGATTTTCCCACAGAAAATGAAGATAGGAACATGATGTGTGGTCAGGATGGACGACATCACAGCAAAAACAACAATGGAGACCCACAATTGCATGACATACTTAAAAATTAAACCATCATAAACCTGAAAGGACACATGTGTACTGTATTTTCCGCACCATAAGCCGCCCTGGGTTATAAGCCGCGCCTTCAATGAACGGCATATTTCAAAACTTTGTCCACCTATAAGCCGCCCCGTGTTATAAGCCGCATCTAACTGCGCTAAAGGGAATGTCAAAAAAACAGTCAGATAGGTCAGTCAAACTTTAATAATATATTAAAAACCAGCGTGATGTGGGCGCGCATGGAGTCGTATATCAACATGGACGGAGCTGCGTGAAAAAAGCCACCCGGCCTCTTCGCGTAAACTTCCCTTAACCACTCACTCATCTTTTCTTCATCCATCCATCCCTTCGAGTTAGCTTTTATGATGACGCCGGCTGGAAAGGTCTCTTTTGGCAAGGTCTTCCTTTTGAATATCACCATGGGTGGAAGTTTCTGGCCATTAGCATGGCAAGCTAGAACCACAGTGAAGGATGACTTCTCATTCCCTGTGGTGCGAATATTCACCGTACGTGCTCCCGTTGTATCCACAGTGCGGTTCACAGGAATATCAAAAGTCAGTGGAACCTCGTCCATGTTGATAATGTTCTCTGGCCGGATCTTTTTTTCAGCTATCTTGTTTTTACAATATGCACGGAAAGTAGCCAGCTTTTCTTGAAAGTCTATAGGCAGTTGCTGTGAAATAGTAGTCCGTGTGCGGATGGAGAGATTGCGTCTTTTCGTGAACCGGAAACCTGTCGCTTAGTAGGAGCCATTTTGTGGTCTTTACAGATGTAAACACACAAAGGAAATGAAACGTAATATCCGCGCGCTTCTTCTTCTTCTACGGGGGCGGGTGGTTGCTTACAGTAGAAGAAGAAGCGCTTCCTCTTCTATGGGGGCGGGTGCTTACCTTGGCGATTGCTTGCGTAGAAGAAGAAGCGCTTCCTCTTCTACGGGGGAAAAAGATGGCGGCTGTTTACCGTAGTTGCGAGACCTAAACTTTATGAAAATGAATCTTAATATTAATCCATATATAAAGCGCACCGGGTTATAAGCCGCACTGTCAGCTTTTGAGTAAATTTGCGGTTTTTAGGTGCGGCTAATAGTGCGGAAAATACGGTATGCAGCTCCTTCTCCTGCTTCTCCAGCTACTGTTCTCTCATGTGTATTACTTTGCCTCCATCCTTTCACCTATTCTGGACATACTATCGTCTCATCATCCTTGACGCGCTCCTTCTTCCGCCTCTAAATCCCCCACGCCCCCGCGTCACTCGGCCCATCTGGGCTGTCTGCTGGAGTCGAGAACGTCGGTCCCTGTCAGGGGAGCTCAGTGGGGCCCTGCTGAAGACACAAAGGGCGGATTACCCCAGCTGCCAGTCACACTAAGACCCGCACACAACAGCTCTTCTTGAGTCTATACCGGTGTCCTCAGCCCTCGCGCCCTGACCCATCACAAAGGGACATCATTAGCTCTCGCACAAAAGAGCCCCCTGCTTGCCCCGTCTTAAGCAACACCGCAATCAGCCGCACAAATACTCTGATTAGTGGCGATAATATGCATGTGTAATATATGCTAAGAAAGTGTCATCTGCTCAAAATGGGAAAGACACAGTACATATTGAAGGCACTGTGTTTGCACTTAATAAAACTAAGACGTTCGTTAGCATTCATTTACTTTCTGTTGGACGAGTGACAAGGAAGTCATGCTTTTTGTGTTGGATTTAAGCGATCGATTGTTGGATTACATTTGAAACATTTTAAACAGGTTTCAGGGATAGTCCCTTTTTAAATGTCGGTGACCATTGTCGGGTTATTTTAAATCTTATTGCATTACTTATTTGTTTTGTTGAAAACATTTTGAATCTAGTTATAAAATGTATCTAATTTAAACATTATGCGGCATCATAAACTATATTTTCTAACAGATTTCACCTTTGCCAGCATTTGAAAAAAAAAAAATAGAATGCTGTAGACATACTTGCCAACCCTCCCGAATTTTCCGGGAGACTCCCGAAATTCAGCGCCTCTCCCGAAAACCTCCCGGAACAAATATTCTCCCGAAAATCTCCCGATTTTCAGCCGGAGCTGGAAGCCACGCCCCCTCCAGCTCCATGCGGACCTGAGTGAGGACAGCCTTTTTTCATGACGGGAGGACAACAGGGTGACAAGAACTAAATCATCCAGACTAGAGATAAATTGTATTATTATGTTTATCTTACCTAAAAATAAATATATTTATTAATTAAAAAAAAAAAAAAACTAAATCAATTTTTACTATATTTTGCTAAAAACATCAAAATTAATTGTATTTTTATTTGTATTTTTTCATGACTCCTTATTACATCCAGCCATAGAATTATACATTAAAATAAACATATTTGAAATAATTGATTTGAAATTATCATAATAATTCATTTAAAATGACCATATTTAATTATTAAAATAATTGCTTGTTTATCAGCAACTTTAGCATTTTATTCATTACATTTTGAAACTCTCAGAAGCCAAGTTATGTTATATTCCTTAATATTTATTTATGCAAGTTTGAAGTATCAATTATCTAAACACAGTTTGTTTGCATATTTTCAGGATGTAGATATCTATATATATATATATATATATATATATACAGGTAAAAGCCAGTAAATTAGAATATTTTGAAAAACTTGATTTATTTCAGTAATTGCATTCAAAAGGTGTAACTTGTACATTATATTTATTCATTGCACACAGACTGATGCATTCAAATGTTTATTTCATTTAATTTTGATGATTTGAAGTGGCAACAAATGAAAATCCAAAATTCCGTGTGTCACAAAATTAGAATATTACTTAAGGCTAATACAAAAAAGGGATTTTTAGAAATGTTGGCCAACTGAAAAGTATGAAAATGAAAAATATGAGCATGTACAATACTCAATACTTGGGTGGAGCTCCTTTTGCCTCAATTACTGCGTTAATGCGGCGTGGCATGGAGTCGATGAGTTTCTGGCACTGCTCAGGTGTTATGAGAGCCCAGGTTGCTCTGATAGTGGCCTTCAACTCTTCTGCGTTTTTGGGTCTGGCATTCTGCATCTTCCTTTTCACAATACCCCACAGATTTTCTATGGGGCTAAGGTCAGGGGAGTTGGCGGGCCAATTTAGAACAGAAATACCATGGTCCGTAAACCAGGCACGGGTAGATTTTGCGCTGTGTGCAGGCGCCAAGTCCTGTTGGAACTTGAAATCTCCATCTCCATAGAGCAGGTCAGCAGCAGGAAGCATGAAGTGCTCTAAAACTTGCTGGTAGACGGCTGCGTTGACCCTGGATCTCAGGAAACAGAGTGGACCGACACCAGCAGATGACATGGCACCCCAAACCATCACCCAACCATGCAAATTTTGAATTTCCTTTGGAAATCGAGGTCCCAGAGTCTGAAGGAAGACAGGAGAGGCACAGGATCCACGTTGCCTGAAGTCTAGTGTAAAGTTTCCACCATCAGTGATGGTTTGGGGTGCCATGTCATCTGCTGGTGTCGGTCCACTCTGTTTCCTGAGATCCAGGGTCAACGCAGCCGTCTACCAGCAAGTTTTAGAGCACTTCATGCTTCCTGCTGCTGACCTGCTCTATGGAGATGGAGATTCAAGTTCCAACAGGACTTGGCGCCTGCACACAGCGCAAAATCTACCCGTGCCTGGTTTACGGACCATGATATTTCTGTTCTAAATTGGCCCGCCAACTCCCCTGACCTTAGCCCCATAGAAAATCTGTGGGGTATTGTGAAAAGGAAGATGCAGAATGCCAGACCCAAAAACGCAGAAGAGTTGAAGGCCACTATCAGAGCAACCTGGGCTCTCATAACACCTGAGCAGTGCCAGAAACTCATCGACTCCATGCCACGCCGCATTAACGCAGTAATTGAGGCAAAAGGAGCTCCGACCAAGTATTGAGTATTGTACATGCTCATATTTTTCATTTTCATACTTTTCAGTTGGCCAACATTTCTAAAAATCCCTTTTTTGTATTAGCCTTAAGTAATATTCTAATTTTGTGACACACGGAATTTTGGATTTTCATTTGTTGCCACTTCAAATCATCAAAATTAAATGAAATAAACATTTGAATGCATCAGTCTGTGTGCAATGAATAAATATAATGTACAAGTTACACCTTTTGAATGCAATTACTGAAATAAATCAAGTTTTTCCAAAATATTCTAATTTACTGGCTTTTACCTGTGTGTATATATATATATATATATATATATATATATATATATATATATATATATTAAAAAAAATAAAAAATAAAATATATATATATATATATATATATATATATATATATATGTATGAAATACTTGACTTGGTGAATTCTAGCTGTCAATATACTCCTCCCCTCTTAACCACGCCCCCACCCCCCACCTCCCGAAATCGGAGGTCTCAAGGTTGGCAAGTATGGCTGTAGAGCAGCTATAAGGTGGGAAAGTGGAACTATGCACAATACGAAATGGGTTCCGACGGAACGTTGATTTAAATAGGTCATATTACCATATTACCATTTTCTTTCTACATTTAAAACACTTCTTTGTGGTCAACATATCATGTAATGATGGTTCTTTGGTCAACATTTCACATAGATTATGTGTTACAGACCATCTTCGAGCCACTTTCAGGATGAGCCGTTTTTTGGGCGGTCTTATTTACGTTCCCCCACTTTGACTGCGTCTTGTCTCCGTAAGCCATGATGTAGTTTTTAGTGTTTCCGTATGGAGACGACTGACAGATATACATTCAAACTACAGTTGTCCAGATAACAATATTTTGGTATCTGAGGTATTTCAATACTTTAAAAAAAATAATAAAGTGGACCACAAAAAAATTAGTTTTGGCTTTACTTTAACAGAAAATCTTATGACACATTGAACATTTGTTTCTTATTGCAATCAAATAATAATTTTGCCATTAAATAATATAGTGAACATACTAGACAACTTCTCTTTTACTATTAAGTAAGCAAACAAAGAATCCTAATTTGGCTGCTGACATATGCAGTAAGATATTATGTCATTTCCCTTTGTATTAGTTTTTCAAAATCATGGCGGACAAGCGGGAGAAAATGCATTATTAATCTACTTCTTCATTTACTGTTAATATCTGCTTACTTTCGGTTTTAACATGTTCTATCTACACTTCTGTTGGAATGTAATAAGCACTGTTGTTTGATACTTTACATTAGTTTTGTCTGACACTACAAATTTTGCTATCAATACAATACTAAGTAGTTACAGGATCATACATAGGTCATAATTAAAGTTTTCCTGTGTCCAGGGAGATATTTCATGGGTTTATAAACAATAAAAAAGACAAAAGATAATGCTGGTAACAAAAAACATCGATGTAATCATTGTAGTATCGACTATGTACGGCTCTTTTACCGTATTTTCCGCACCATAAGGCGCTCTGGGTTATAAGCCGCGCCTTCAATGAACGGCATATTTCAAAACTTTGTCCACCTATAAGCCGCCCCGTGTTATAAGCCGCATCTAACTGCGCTAAAGGAATGTCAAAAAAACAGTCAGATAGGTCAGTCAAACTTTAATAATATATTAAAAACCAGCGTGATGTGGGCGCGCATGGAGTCGTATATCAACATGGACGGAGCTGCGTGAAAAAAGCCACCCGGCCTTTTCGCGTAAACTTACCTTAACCACTCGCTCATCTTTTCTTCATCCATCCCTTCGAGTTAGCTTTTATGATGACGCCGGCTGGAAAGGTCTCTTTTGGCAAGGTCTTCCTTTTGAATATCACCATGGGTGGAAGTTTCTGGCCATTAGCATGGCAAGCTAGAACCACAGTGAAGGATGACTTCTCATTCCCTGTGGTGCGAATATTCACCGTACGTGCTCCCGTTGTATCCACAGTGCGGTTCACAGGAATATCAAAAGTCAGTGGAACCTCGTCCATGTTGATAATGTTCTCTGGCCGGATCTTTTTTTCAGCTATCTTGTTTTTACAATATGCACGGAAAGTAGCCAGCTTTTCTTGAAAGTCTTTAGGCAGTTGCTGTGAAATAGTAATCCGTGTGCGGATGGAGAGATTGCGTCTTTTCATGAACCGGATCCCTGTCTCTTAGTAGGAGCCATTTTGTGGTCTTTACAGATGTAAACACACAAAGGAAATGAAACGTACGGTAATATCCGCGCGCTTCTTCTTCTTCTACGCGGGCGGGTGGTTGCTTACAGTAGAAGAAGAAGCGCTTCCTGTTCTATGGGGGCGGGTGCTTACCTTGGCGGTTGCTTGCGTAGAAGAAGAAGCACTTCCTCTTCTACGGGGAAAAAAGATGGCGGCTGTTTACCGTAGTTGCGAGACCGAAACTTTATGAAAATGAATCTTAATATTAATCCATATATAAAGCGCACCGGGTTTTAAGGCGCACTGTCAGCTTTTGAGAAAATTTGTGGTTTTTAGGTGCGCCTTATAGTGCGGAAAATATGGTACTTGGTATCGTTACAGTTGATGTCTTTGTAGACCCACCCATGGTACTTTATTAGTACCAGCATACCGTACAACCCTAGTTCAAACTATACGCTACTTTGTATGAGAAATGGCAACAGCGGAAGGATGCATGTGCATGTACGAGCTGGTCTGCCCCAAAACAAGAGGATAGAGAAAAATAAATAATTTAGTGACTACAGCGGCAGACTCATGCAAAGGTCTTCAGGTAAATGTTTACCATATATGGAGATATCCGCTGACATCACAGGTCGGAAAATGACCAAATTCAGAGCAAATTCCAAATGACTGACTCAATGATTGTGTTAGGGCAGTTGGTTTAATCTTAACAATTTCAGTTCGGCAATTTAATGGGGGTGATGTGACACAGCTTAATATCTTGGCGACATGTGAAGCTTGTGAAAAAAAATCTATAAATTATCCGAAGCATTGAATAAATCGCAGGGTTCAAAGCGCGGGGAAAGAAAAGGAGCGTAAATTACGGTAATATGAGGTTATTTGAGACATGGTGTCTTATCAGAGTGGATGTTAGGGGTGTGGGAAAAAATCGATTCGAATTCAAATCGCCATTCTTACGTTGTACGATTGATTCAGTATCGATTCTCATTTTTCAAAAATCGATTTTTTTATTTAAAAAAAAAAATAAAAAATTTAATAATCAATCCAACAAAGCAATACCATAACAATGCAATCCAATTCCAAAACCAAAGCCGACCCAGCAACACTCAGAACTGCAATAAACACAGCAATTGAAAGGACACACAAACACGACACAAAACAAACCAAAAGTAGTGGAACAAAAATGAATATTATCAACAACAGTATCAATATTAGTTACAATTTCAACGTAGCAATGATTAAAAATCCCTCATTGACATTATCATTAGACATTTATAAAAAATAAAAAAAAAGAATAGTGTCACAGTGGCTTACACTTGCATCGCATCTCATAAGCTTGACAACACACTGTGTCCAATATTTTCACAAAGATAAAATAAGTCATATTTTTGGTTTAAACAAATTTACATTATTGCAATCAGTTGATAAAACATTGTCCTTTACAATTATAAAAGCTTTGTTACAAAAATCTACTACTCTGCTTGCATGTCAGCAGACTGGGGTAGATCCTGCTGAAATCTATGTATTGAATGAATCGAGAATCGCGTTGAATCGAAAAAATCGATTTATAATCGAATCGTGACCCCAGGAATCGATATTGAATCAAATCGTGGGACACCCAAAGATTCGCAGCCCTAGTGGATGTGGTTACGAGTCGATTCTTAAGGGTTCCGATCTGATACATAAGGGTAACGAGTCGATTCTTAAGGGTTACGATTTGATACATAAGGGTAACAAGTCGATTCTTAAGGGTAACGAATCGATTCTTAAGGGTTACGATTCGATTCTTGAGGGAAACGAGTCGATTCTTAAGGGTTACGATTTGATACATAAGGGTAACGAGTCGATTCTTAAGGGTTACGATTTGATACATAAGGGTAACAAGTCGATTCTTAAGGGTAACGAGTCGATTCTTAAGGGTTACGATTCGATTCTTAAGGGTTACGATTCGATTCTTAAGGGTTACGATCTGATACATAAGGGTAACAAGTCGATTGTCCTTTACAATTATAAAAGCTTTTTTACAAAAATCTACTACTCTGCTTGCATGTCAGCAGACTGGGGTAGATCCTGCTGAAATCTATGTATTGAATGAATCGAGAATCGCGTTGAATCGAAAAAAATCGATTTATAATCGAATCGTGACCCCAGGAATCGATATTGAATCAAATCGTGGGACACCCAAAGATTCGCAGCCCTAGTGGATGTGGTTACGAGTCGATTCTTAAGGGTTCCGATCTGATACATAAGGGTAACGAGTCGATTCTTAAGGGTTACGATTTGATACATAAGGGTAACAAGTCGATTCTTAAGGGTAACGAGTCGATTCTTAAGGGTTACGATTCGATTCTTAAGGGTAACGAGTCGATTCTTAAGGGTTACGATTCGATTCTTGAGGGAAACGAGTCGATTCTTAAGGGTTACGATTTGATACATAAGGGTAACAAGTCGATTCTTAAGGGTAACGAGTCGATTCTTAAGGGTTACGATTCGATTCTTAAGGGTTACGATTCGATTCTTAAGGGTTACGATCTGATACATAAGGGTAACAAGTCGATTGTCCTTTACAATTATAAAAGCTTTTTTACAAAAATCTACTACTCTGCTTGCATGTCAGCAGACTGGGGTAGATCCTGCTGAAATCCTATGTATTGAATGAATCGAGAATCGCGTTGAATCGAAAAAATCGATTTATAATCGAATCGTGACCCCAGGAATCGATATTGAATCAAATCGTGGGACACCCAAAGATTCGCAGCCGTAGTGGATGTGGTTACGAGTCGATTCTTAAGGGTTCCGATCTGATACATAAGGGTAACGAGTCGATTCTTAAGGGTTACGATTTGATACATAAGGGTAACAAGTCGATTCTTAAGGGTAATGAGTCGATTCTTAACGGTTACGATTAGATTCTTAAGGGCTACGATTCGATTCTTGAGGGAAACGAGTCGATTCTTAAGGGTTACGATTTGATACATAAGGGTAACGAGTCAATTCTTAAGGGTTACGATTTGATACATAAGTGTAACAAGTCGATTCTTAAGGGTAACGAGTCGATTCTTAAGGGTAACGAGTCGATTCTTAAGGGTTACGATTCGATTCTTAAGGGTTACGATCTGATACATAAGGGTAACAAGTCGATTGTCCTTTACAATTATAAAAGCTTTTTTACAAAAATCTACTACTCTGCTTGCATGTCAGCAGACTGGGGTAGATCCTGCTGAAATCCTCATTTATAATCAAATCGTGACCCCAGGAATCGATATTGAATCAAATCGTGGGACACCCAAAGATTCGCAGCCGTAGTGGATGTGGTTACGAGTCGATTCTTAAGGGTTCCGATCTGATACATAAGGGTAACGAGTCGATTCTTAAGGGTTACGACTTGATACATAAGGGTAACAAGTCGATTCTTAAGGGTAACGAGTCGATTCTTAAGGGTTACGATTCGATTCTTAAGGGTAACGAGTCGATTCTTAAGGGTTGCGATTCGATTCTTGAGGGAAACGAGTCGATTCTTAAGGGTTACGATTTGATACATAAGGGTAACGAGTCGGGTTGGGGAGGAGATCTTGCCCCAAGTGGAGGAGTTCAAGTACCTCGGAGTCTTGTTCACGAGTGAGGGAAGAGTGAATCGTGAGATCGACAGGCGGATCGGTGCGGCGTCTTCAGTAATGCGGACGCTGTATCGGTCCGTTGTGGTGAAGAAGGAGCTGAGCCGGAAGGCAAAGCTCTCAATTTACCGGTCGATCTACGTTCCCATCCTCACCTATGGTCATGAGCTTTGGGTTATGACCGAAAGGACAAGATCACGGGTACAAGCGGCCCAAATGAGTTTCCTCCGCCGGGTGGCGGGGCTCTCCCTTAGGGATAGGGTGAGAAGCTCTGCCATCCGGGAGGAGCTCAAAGTAAAGCCGCTGCTCCTCCACATCGAGAGGAGCCAGATGAGGTGGTTCGGGCATCTGGTCAGGATGCCACCCGAACGCCTCCCTAGGGAGGTGTTTAGGGCACGTCCGACCGGTAGGAAGCCGCGAGGAAGACCCAGGACACGTTGGGAAGACTATGTCTCCCGGCTGGCCTGGGAACGCCTCGGGGTCCCACAGGAAGAGCTGGACGAAGTGGCTGGGGAGAGGGAAGTCTGGGCTTCCCTGCTTAGGCTGCTGCCCCCGCGACCCGACCTCGGATAAGCGGAAGAAGATGGATGGATGGATGGATGGTAACGAGTCGATTCTTAAGGGTTACGATTTGATACATAAGGGTAACAAGTCGATTCTTAAGGGTAACGAGTCGATTCTTAAGGGTAACGAGTCGATTCTCAAGGGTTACGATTCGATTCTTAAGGCTTACGATTCGATTCTTAAGGGTTACGATTCGATTCTTAAGGCTTACGATTCGATTCTTAAGGGTTACGATCTGATACATAAGGGTAACAAGTCGATTGTCCTTTACAATTATAAAAGCTTTTTTACAAAAATCTACTACTCTGCTTGCATGTCAGCAGACTGGGGTAGATCCTGCTGAAATCTATGTATTGAATGAATCGAGAATCGCGTTGAATCGAAAAAATCGATTTATAATCAAATCGTGACCCAGGAATCGATATTGAATCAAATCGTGGGACACCCAAAGATTCACAGCCCTAGTAGATGTAGTTTTAAAGATAATCTGATTCTACTATTCTTTGTCTTTGACATTGCTATGCAGGAAATAGGTGACTTTAGTATAATTTGGCATTCCCAGACATAAAAAAGGCAATAGAACGTTACTGGAAGGAGATGAAAACAGAGACTTTACTCAGGGGTGGTTTGTTTATGAGCATGGGTCCGAGTCAAAGCCAAGGCTACTCCATGGGAGCAATGAAACCAGAAGAGGTCGAGTGACATTGACAGCGGTGGATGCCTTCACAAACACACACAAAAAGGCAACAGGCGTAGAAGGTCAACAAGAATGAAATTGTCTTTCTGGTACATTTCATTCTAATACACAAGGACATTTGGAGCACAAGTGAATGTTTACAGATCATTCCACTATTGTCACATGTCTTTAAAGTGTAGCGGCACGGGAAAAACGTCACCTTCGCGGGGCCTTTCGTCGCTCTGGCTCTGTGAAGCAGATGGCAGACATGGCTAGAAGGGTTTTGGCTTCACTGTACTTCCTCTGGGGTTCTCAGATGGAATCAACGAGTTCTACTGTTTACTGGACAAGTGTTGCCACTGTTGATAATCATCATTTTTGCTGAAAGTTTTTGACATTTACGATTCTGAGGCTTGTCAAGACGAAATGACTCATTTGCATACATTTCTTTTTGTCTGCCCCCGAGGAGGAAAAATCTATAAAAGCACCAAACATCCTGTCTTAAAAAAAAGGCTTGCTTGATGTTTTTGTCAGTGCAAAGGTGCGAAACTAAACCTGTCGCAGCAGGTAAGCAGCTTACCTGCTGCGCGTGACGCCGGCCGCGGCGAAGGCGGACGAGGCGGGGTGTCGGTGCGGTGGGCGCGGTGGTGACCCTGGACGTGCGTCGGGCCCTTCTCGCGGATCGCCTCAGCTACGGCTCCCGGTGGGGCCCTCTCGGGGGAAAGGGGCCTCGGTCCCGGACCCCGGCGAGGCGTCCCTTCTCCGCTCCGTAAAAGTGTCCATCTCTTTTTTTTTTTTTCTTCTGTTGTGGCATATGCTGCAGGTGCCTGCTCGTTTTTCGTATGTGGGTAACAACATTTAACTATGTATATATATTTCCCAATTGGTTTAACTGCCACCCGCCTGAATCTATTTAAAATCTAATTTTTTTTTATTTCAACCACCCGACCCGACCCGCGGATAAAATCTAATTTTTTTAAATTTTATCCGCCCGATCCGCGGATAATCCGCGGACTCCGCGGTTGTGCCCGCAAACCGCGCATCTCTAGCGCTCGGCATTACATTTCTTGAAACCAGCAAACTTATACTAAAAACTAATTTATTGTTCTTAATGGAAAGGCAACAAGGCAAGCGCTTGTTACTCTCGGGGTCTTCTAGCCGCTCAGGCAAATCATATTGTCTAAAAATGAATTTTTCCATGGATAACATGACATCATCGCGCCAAATGCGTGCTCTTTCAGTCAATTAGTGCGCATATATACAGCCCGGCCCCTGGCAAAACATTTTTTAATTGTAATTTTGAAGAATTCATCTGAATGTGCATGAACTATTTCTGTTCAAAATAGTTAGAAATGTTAAATGTTTAAATATTAACTGTCAGTTTACTGTACTGTGCCAACTGTACATATATGAGTACGTATTTTCTGTTGTTTCATTGAAAATAAAACAGCAAAGTCCATTTGGCTGTCATCTGTTTTAATTATGAGACACAATTGTGTCAAAGTCATGATTTTTTTTCATGCTTGAAATAAGAAATGATGACTTTAAAAAAGTAGTTTTATACTTGTGAGTGTTGATGACACAGCTTTGCAACACTTGATATTCTAGTTTCAAGCATGTTTTACTCAATATAGGTCATCAAATCTCAGCAACAAGCTGTAATATCTTACTGAGATCATTTAGGACCAAAACCCTTAAAACAAGTAAAGCACTCTAACATAAAATCTGCTTAGTGAGAAGAATGAGCTTATCAGACAGAAAATAAGCAAATATCAGCCTTATTTGAGATATTTAATCTTACTTAGATTTCAGTTTTTGCAGTGTGGTGCCCCACTGACCAAAATCCGGCCCGGGAATAACACCAGACTGGACCTCGAGTTTAGTTCAAAATTTGGGAGGGACTAACAATTTTGCAGCAAATTTCTAAAACACTATAGAGTGCTCTCGGACCACTGTATACTAGGGCTGCAACTAACGATCAATTTGATAATCGATTAATCTGTCGATTATTACTTCGATTAATCGATCAATGATCGGATAAAAGAGACAAACTACATTTCTATCCTTTCCGGTATTTTATTGAGAAAAAAACAGCATACTGGCACCATACTTATTAGGGCCCGCATGGCCCATTGTATAAGGACTCCCAAAGGGAGTCCTTATGCAATGGGACATAAGGACCTATTGAATTTGTAAGGTTTTATTATTATTCTTTATTCTTTATTCTTCCGCCGCCACTTTAAACTGTAATTTGACCCACTTAACATGCTTCATAACTCACCATATTTGACCCACACATCAGGACCTGCGAAAATTGCCTTTTTAAAAAAAAAAACGAACCACAAAACTCAAAATTGCGCACTAGCGCCCCCTACGAAAAAAGAAAACTAGACTGCCTGTAACTCCCACTAGGAAGGTCGGAGAGACATGAAACAAAAACCTTTATGTAGGTGTGACTTAGACCTAGATTTCATAATAGTATATTCTCGGGCAAAAATCAACAGGAAGTTGGCAATTCCCCCTTCAAGACAAAAAAGTACTAAAAACAGTCACTTTTGCCTCTTTGAGCTGTAATTTGACCCCCTTAACATGCTTCAAAACTCACCGAACTGAACACACACATCAGGACTGGCAAAAATTGTGATCTAATAAAAAAAACCTAACCCCAAATCTCAAAATTGTGCTCTAGCGCAATTTTTTAATGAAACGCACAAAAAACTGCTCCTCGGATGAAAAAACTGACAAAACTGCCTGTAACTCTCCCTGGGAAGGTCGGAGAGACATGAAACAAAAACCTCTATGTAGGTCTCACTTAGACCTACATTTCATAAATTGACAACCCCCAGCAAAAATCAACAGGAAGTTAGCTATTCCCCCTTCAAAACAAATTTTTTGTAAAAACCGGTCACCTTCCTTCAAAAACTATCTCCTCTGAGCGCGCTTGTCGTTTCGGCTTCAAACTAACACAGGAGAGAGATTAAACCCTTGTGTATAAAATAACAGAACAGCATTTTAATACCTGCTCCGGTTTTGATTTTATGACCCTTCAAAGACCCGCTGCGCTGCTGTTTTTTTAAGATGGCTGCTTAAAAGCAGGAAGCACCAACGTGCCCACACAATGCAGACAAGGTAGGTACACTAGACAAAAGTCTTGGGACACTTCAGACTAAAAGTAGACAAAAGTATTGGGACACTTACGACTAGTTTTGATTATTGTTTCTCAGCTGTTTGTACATGTTGCAGTTAATAAATAAAGGTTTATATATATTTAAAAAAAATTGCCTCTGCCCATGCGCATTGCGTAGATCCAACGAATCGATGACTAAATTAATCGCCAACTATTTTTATAATCGATTTTAATCGATTTAATGGATTAGTTGTTGCAGCCCTACTGTAAACACATTAA
Organism: Nerophis lumbriciformis; assembly: GCF_033978685.3. NCBI lineage: Eukaryota > Metazoa > Chordata > Actinopteri > Syngnathiformes > Syngnathidae > Nerophis > Nerophis lumbriciformis. The sequence goes on along the minus strand of NC_084574.2, from coordinate 4,775,922 downwards.
CAGATCCATGCATGGACATTTTAACCTCCAAAAAGGCCAGCGCCCACTGCTGTGGACACTTGTAGTTTGCATAACTGAGCTATTATTTTCCAAAAATAGTAACTTTGACAAAACAAAAAGAGCAAAAACAAAGGATGTTAGTTTTTAAAATAAGAAAATAGTGAAGGGAGTTGTGGTCTTTAGCTTTCTGGAAATGTGGCCCCTTGAACAAATTAGTTCAATAACCTTGGTTTACTAGATGCATTAATGCATCAAAGTTGCAAAAATAGTCTTAAAAACATGAAGTATTTAAAGAAATCAAACCACTGTCTGATTTTGTATACAATAACATTTTACAATACTAGCCAGTTTCACGCTGCCTGTAAAAGCTGGTGTTTTTCCAACTATTCTGCTTTCTACGTGTCTATACCATTTTTACAGAGCTGCAAATTGGGGGGCCAAAGTCCACCTGGCAGTTTTTAGCCATGTCAAAGGTTTAGTAGCAGACACCTGTGTGTGTAAAGAGCAGGTCAAAGGTCATCAATTATGGATATGTCCACAATATGTTTTTTTTATTTTATTTTCAATGTAGTGTGGTTAACTTCTTTTTACATTTGTGTAACAGTTAAGAATGTACAATGCATGAGGTCGACTCACCTTCGCAATCCTTCCTCTCTCCACCGGCTACACCTTTCATCTTCAAAGGGTGAGTAGTTTTGTTTTTATTTTAGTTTTATCAAACGGCAATTGAATTATTTTGTATTACAGCTAAGAATGTTACTTAAACATTCCCTGCGTGTTTATAATGGTGAAGGCTTGACCCTGGAACAGCTTCATTTATTATACATATTTTTTTATGGGGAACATTTATTCCAAAAATGTGTTTGATATGTTGTCAAAAGCATCGATGATTCGATATCAACACACAAAAAATATTTTGATACCTGCTTTTTTCAGTATCGTCTATACCAGGGGTGCTCACACTTTTTCTGCAGGCGAGCTACTTTTCAATTGATCAAGTCGTGGGGATCTACCTCATTCATATATATCATTTATATTTACTTATTTATGAAATATATGTTTTTGTTAACAAGTTAAAGGTGTTTAATGATAATGCAAGCATGTTTAACACCCATCCATCCATCCATTTTCTACTACCGCTTATTCCCTTTGGGGTCGCGGGGGGCGCTGGAGCCTATCTCAGCTACAATCGGGCGGAAGGCGGGGTACACCCTGGACAAGTCGCCACCTCATCGCAGGGCCAACACAGATAGACAGACAACATTGGGCTTTGTACCGAGGATGTCGTTGTGGCTTGTGCAGCCCTTTGAGACACTTGTGATTTAGGGCTATATAAATAAAGATTGATTGATTGATTGATTGATTCACACTCACATCCACACACTAGGGCCAATTTAGTGTTGCCAATCAACCTATCCCCAGGTGCATGTCTTTGGAAGTGGGAGGAAGCCGGAGTACCCGGAGGGAACCCACGCAGTCACGGGGAGAACATGCAAACTCCACACAGAAAGATCCCGAGCCCGGGATTGAACCCAAGATTACTCAGGACCTTCGTATTGTGAGGCAGATGCACTAACCCCTCTGCCACCGTGAAGCCCTGTGTTTATATGTTTAACACATATAGTTAATATTGTTAATACATTAAAGGTGTTTAATGATAATACAAGTATGTTTAATACATATAGTTAATATTGTTAACAAGTTAAAGGTGTTTAAAGATAATACAAGCATGTTTAACACATATAGTTGATATTGTTAACAAGTTAAAGGTGGTTAAAGATAATACAAGCATGTTTAACACAACTAGTTAATATTGTTAACAACTTAAAGGTGTTTAAAGATAATGCAAGCATGTTTAACACATATAGTTGATATTGTTAACAAGTTAAAGGTGTTTAAAGATAATGCAAGCATGTTTAACACATATAGTTAATATTGTTAACAAGTTAAAGGTGGTTAAAGATAATACAAGCATGTTTAACACATATAGATTCCTTTCTTTCATGAAGACAAGAATATAAGTTGGTGTATTATCTGATTCTGATGACTTGCATTGATTGGAATCAGACAGTGGTGATGATAACGTCCGCATTTTCGAATGCAGGAGAAAAAAAGTCCTCCTTTCTGTCCAATACCACATGAAAGTGGTTGGTTTTTGGCATCTTATTTGTCCAGCTTCCGTACTCCTTTGTATACACTTTACAAGAAATACATTGTCGGCAAACTCCGTAGCTTGCTAGCTTGTGCACGCCAGCTTTCTGAGACTCTTATTTTGGTAGCGCAGGCAGGATGAAGCAGAGCTTTTATTGTGCAACTGTGCAGTCGGTCTTTGGAGTTTTGACGACAGGTACGGCGCCAGAGTCTGTTGAAATAAAGTGTTTCTCGCCTTCCAGTCGGTAATTTTAATGATCTGGCAGCAGCCAGCGTCATCTCAGAAGACCCTCGGGTGCCGTGAATGCCAATCAAGTGACGAAAGTGACGTCATAGTGAAGATTTATGATCGCTCATTTTTAGGACTATTTTTTTAATGCCTGGCTGGTGATCGACTGACACACCCTCCGAGATCGACCGGTATATTGCGATCGACGTAATGAGCACCCCTGGTCTATACCAAGTAAATGTTTTATTCAAGCGTCAATTCTCAGCACCTCAGCAGTATGGATGCATACAGAGTACCCGAATACCTAATTGGGTCGGACCAAGAGGACCTTTAAAATTCTGGACTAATGATACGTTTATCAGTATTTTTGTTTTTGTCCAGCTGATCGTCGTAATTATGACACTCGCGCACGCTGTCACATTCATTCAGGTGCAGCTGTAAACGGATTGAAGGTTCACTAACAACAGAATTTCAATGCGAAAATTGGCATAATGTGTCTGGGATGCTGTCATTGAGGGGAAAGGGGAAATCATGTTTACGGGGACTGTGCACTTGGCAAACACTCCATGGAGACAGGCCAGCCAGGGGCCAGCTCTAAATTTCTATATTCCTTAAAAGAAAACTGGTTTTGTTTAATAAAATCCCACCCAAAACTTTTATAAAGTCAAATACAAATAGGGAAAGAAGAGAAGTGTCCCTAACTTCTCTTTTCTAAATTCAATCTGCACATCAGATATGGGCATCTACTTTAACAATATGATTTGCCTGAGAATCGTGAATCTTGAATTTTTTTTTTGACACGCCTAACCACCAGTGTTCATATTTGAATTTTCTTTTACTTGAAAACATGTAATCTAGGCAAGGCAACTTTATTTATATAGCACATTTACCGTATTTTTTGGAGTATAAGTCGCACCGGAGTATAAGTCGCACCGGAGTATAAGTCGCACCGGCCGAAAATGCATAATAAAGAAGGAAAAAAATATATATAAGTCGCACTGGAGTATAAGTCGCATTTTTTTAAATGTATTTGATAAAAGCCAACACCAAGAATAAACATTTGAAAGGCAATTTAAAATAAATAAAGAATAGTGAACAACAGGCTGAATAAGTGTACGTTATATGAGGCATAAATAACCAACTGGTATATCATGATTGGTTGAAAAGTTATCTTGGTGGTAGAGAACAGTATGTGCATATGAACAATGTAGATTCAGATAAAAAGATTATAACACATGGAGTGCCCCAAGGTTCTGTACTGGGACCAAAATTGTTTTTATTGTATATTAATGATATCTGCAAAATCTTTAAAAAACTCAATTGTATTCTCTTTGCTGACGATACAAGTCTTTACTGTTCTGGGCAAGACCTTGGCCAACTCTTAGAGACTGTAGAGAGAGCGAACTCCACATACTAAAGCAATGGTTTGATGCCAATAAACTGTCAATCAACCTAAATAAAACAAAATATATAATTTTTGGAAATAGGAAAAATAACATACAGTGTCATATAAGAATTGATGATATGGATGGAGATAGAAAGGGTGTATTCAACAAAATTTTTGGGAATCTATATAGATGATAAATTAAATTGGAAACTGTACATAAATATACTTAAGACAAAGATGGCAAAAAATATTGCTATGTTACATAAAATCAAAAACACCGTAAATCAAAAGGCTCTTAATATGTTATATAATTCTTTCGTACTCCCTTATCTTAATTATTGTGTTGAAATCTGGGGTAACAATTACAAAACAAATATCAACTCTATATTCTTACTTCAAAAGAAAGCGATTAGAATTGTAAACTATGCAGATTATCATGACCATACCAATGCTCTGTTTATTAAATTAAAAACATTAAAACTGCATGATCTTGTTGACCTCAACACTGCTATTGTGACGTACAAAGCTCATAACCACATGCTGCCTCGGTGTCTACAGGAGAGGTTCAAACCCAGAGAGAATCCCTATGACCTCAGAGGTTCAGCTGTCTTCCAGAAAGCTAAGATAAGAACAAGCTTCAAAAGTTGGTTTTGTTTCTGTCAGGGGGGTTCAACTGTGGAACAGCTTGGATGATTCCTTAAAATGTTCCAGGTCCATTCACACATTTAAAAAACACTTTAAGACCAATGTCTTGGAAAAATATATCACTCTTGAATCAACACAGTAGTTAATACTATGATCAATGTTCATTAAAATACTAAATGTGGGATATAAATAATAATGGAAGTATAATTGTTTGTATATAGTATATAAATTGGTACAAAGGTTTAACACACGTATAAGGATATTTCACATGCTTTTACTGTGTATATAATTGAACAGTGTTCATATTGTGTATAATGTGTATTTATAATATGTTGTACAAAAGACATTTCATAATTTTCGGAAGTTCATCTTGTACTTGACATTGTTTATAGGGTTAGGCGCTATAAGTGTTCAACTTCAGCCTAAACCCTTTCGGTCTGCAACATTTTCATTTTCAATCTATGAATGTACAACTGTTTGTTTATTTTGTTGACCATTGACCGAAGAATAAAACTTTACTGTGTTAACGTAACATATTACGGTAAGAGTCATTCAAATAACTACAACATATAGAACATGCTATACGTTTACCAAACAATCTGTCACTCCTAATCGCTAAATCCCATGAAATCTTATACGTCTAGTCTCTTACGTGAATGAGATCAATAATACTATTTGATATTTTACGGTAATGTGTTAATAATTTCACACGTAAGTCGCTCCTGAGTATAAGTCTATGAAAAAAACTGCGACTTATAGTCCGAAAAATACGGTATATATTAAAAATGAAACAGGAGGTGTATCTTGCACCATGCATTTATTTGGGAATCAAACACAAGCGGTCACAAAAGTACTCGCTGTGCGAGCGACACCAGAGATCCGCCACCACAAGCCCAGAGAGTGTGCATTACCACAGCAAGCAGAAAAGCTCCAGATGTGTACAAGCCAACTTTTATCACTTCCATAAATGCTAAGAAAACACAACTTACAGACACTCTTTCGTCATTTTTCGTCACTTTGAACACAACTGCTTGACCTATTTCCCCAGAAAGGCAAAGGGTGGCTTCAGGGCCATTTGCTGAACGCACCTTTTTTTAAATCGGCAAGTGGCAAACTGTAGAAGTTAAATAAACAAAAAGCAATATTTGAAAATATAGTAAAAAATCTGAAATATTGGCACTAAGCACGAATAAAAACACAGTTTGTCTTTGAATATTTGTGTTAGCCTTTTTAACAGACTATTTTATTACAAATTTCATGACGACGTCACACTAACACCATATTGAAAGAATAATATATACATTTTTTATACTTCAACGAGGCTCCATTTCACTGCTGTTCTTAATCAAATATAAAATAGTTGACTATAAGTTATTTATGACCCTATTTATAAGCACAGTAATGTTTGTTTTGATATACTGGGAGGCTATAGGCAACTGCTGTTCTTTTTTTAATTTATACATTATTTACCTCGAGGCAGCTGATACTGATATTTGAATTCCGTGCAAAAGTATGTTGAAGATTTGTCTTTAACACTTGACAGTTTGAAACAGTTCTGAATAAAATAGTAATTTCAATAGTACATTGGTCAAGTTATTTTTATTTTCATCAAGGTCATTGAATAAGTATTGATAATCAGGGAAATTCATAGGCATCGTTATAGACTAGGGGTGTAACGGTACGTGTATTTGTATTGAACCGTTTCAGTACGGGGTTTCCGGTTCGGTTTGGAGGTGTACCGAACGAGTTTCCACACGGACATATTAAGTAGCGTAACGCACGTTGTGTAAACAATGCACACCGAGGCACAACACACGGCATACTAGCAGCTAACGGGCTAGGATAGACTGACCATACGTCCTCTTTTCACCGGACATGTCCTCTTTTGCAGAGCTATCAGGGCGGAGTTTCTTAAATGCCTCAAATGTCCGACATTTTGAGTTAGTGTTGCGTGTATTTTCAATGTACGTTTAGGGTTAAGAAGGGGTTAAAAACAAAACAAATTGTGTGCGCAGCAGCATTGGTGAGGGAGGGGCAGAGACAGAGAGAGAGAGAGAGTTATGATAAACGCGCATGCGTCGCCAGGCTCTGCTTTTTATCCATAGATTTATCACAATTAATTTTTTATTATCTATAGCAGGGGTGTCAAAAGTGTGGCCATTTGCGGCCCACAGCTAATGTTTTAAAGGCCCACGGCACATTCTAAAAATACTATTAAAATAAACAAAAACATAACATCCATCCATCCATTCATTTTCTACCGCTTATTCCCTTCGGGGTCGCAGGGGGCGCTGGAGCCTATCTCAGCTACAATCGGGCGGAAGGCGGGGTACACCCTGGACAAGTCGCCACCTCATCACACAAAAACATAACAAAAGTGAAATAAAAAAAAGCTTAAAGGTTAAATGTAATTTAGAAAAAGTTGCAATGTTGACTAATAAAACAAAGCTATTTTTTTTCTTTCAAACTGTCATTGCTCAAAACATAATATTTAATCAAAATCAATGTTATTATGAATTATTGACCTATCCAAGGTTCCCATTACTTCACATCAAATATTCCACGAAGAAAAATATTTTTGGTGGAAGATTTTGCAAATTTGGTAAATAAATAACCAAAAAATTTATATTTTGTTGTTTTCTTACTGTACTGAAAATGAACCGAACCGTGACCTCTAAATCGAGGTATGTACCGGACCGAAATTTTTGTGTACACCCCTATTAGAGACTACTAAAATGATGGTATTGTGACATATAGTGTTTGATATTAATTGCCTTTATTTGAGAATGAATGTTTTTTTAAACATTTGTCATGTAGAGAACGATTATATAATTGGCAACCAAAGCCAGAAGCATTGATACTAACCATCACGCAACCAAGTGCAGTAAACCTGATCCATACCCAAATACGCATGGATATATATACACTGTGAGTCAAAACAGACTAGTTTGTGTTCACTGTTTAGCCCTGCGTGTTGATGTGATGAGACACCCAGGCTGATAACAGCGGGCCAGAGGTAGTGCCGTTCTTTGTTTGATCTATAGCAGCCCAGGCCAGCGGCTACAGATGCAGCAGCAGGGTCAGTGAGTTGCGCTGTGTGCTTGATTAGTGACTGGGGCAGGGGGGCTCCCTACCCCCATGCCCCGACCTTAGCAGGTCAGCTCCGACCCGTGACCCCGGCACAGCGGGTCCTGACGCAACGCTCAGTGCTTTCTCCAATAACACAGTGGGATGAAAGGAGCGGCGGTGTGTGCTCAGAGTACCGGGCCACTTCCCCTTTGGACCTGAAGAATGAAACACAAACAGTGCACAGTGGAGGGCAGCCGGCGGAGAAGCCGGGCTGGCCTTGGAACATTCAATGTGGCCACGGCGAGCCACTATCAACAAACCTTGCTGCGACACACTGACTGGATCGATTACATTGAAGGAAACGTGTAATATTTGTTCAAGCAGTCCATAGCATCATCTATTTACCATGACTAATAGAGGCCATAATCTTTCCAGAATGCTCGTTGACCTCTGATTTGTTGAAGTTTCTGAAGGAAATGCACACAGGAAGTGATCATACGCCGGGACTTCTAAAGTGACACAATTTGGAGTTCAATCTAAATTTTCTGGAAAAACATGCCTTAAAGGCCTACTGAAATGCGATTTTCTTATTTAAACGGGGATAGCAGGTCCATTCTATGTGTCATACTTGATCATTTTGCGATATTGCCATATTTTTGCTGAAAGGATTTAGTAGAGAACATCGACGATAAAGTTCGCAACTTTTGGTCGCTGATAAAAAAAGCCTTGCCTGTACCGGAAGTAGCAGACGGGTAGCGTGACGTCACAGGTTGTGGAGCTCCTCACATCTGCACATTGTTTACAATCATGGCCACCAGCAGCGAGAGCGATTCGGACCGAGAAAGCGACGATTTCCCCATTCATTTGAGCGAGGATGAAAGATTCGTGGATGAGGAAAGTGAGAGTGAAGGACTAGAGGGCAGTGGGAGCGATTCAGATAGGGAAGATGCTGTGAGAGGCGGGTGGGACCTGATATTCAGCTGGGAATGACAAAAACAGTAAATAAACACAAGACATATATATACTCTATTAGCCACAACACAACCAGGCTTATATTTAATATGCCACAAATTAATCCCGCATAACAAACACCTCCCCCCTCCCGTCCATATAACCCGCCAATACAACTCAAACACCTGCACAACACACTCAATCCCACAGCCCAAAGTACCGTTCACCTCCCCAAAGTTCATACAGCACATATATTTCCCCAAAGTCCCCAAAGTTACGTACGTGACATGCACATAGCGGCACGCACGTACGGGCAATCGATCAAATGTTTGGAAGCGTACTCACGGTACCGTGTCTGCGTATCCAACTCAAAGTCCTCCTGGTAAGAGTCTCTGTTGTCCCAGTTCTCCACAGGCCAATGGTAAAGATTGACTGTCATCTTTCGGGAATGTAAACAATGAAACACCGGCCGTGTTTGTGTTGCTGCAGTCGGCCGCAATACACCGCTTCCCACCTACAGCTTTCTCCTTTGCTGTGTCTCCATTGTTCATTGAACAAATTGCAAAAGATTCACCAACACAGATGTCCAGAATACTGTGGAATTTTGCGATGAAAACAGACGACTTAATAGCTGGCCCACATGCTGTCTCAAAATGTCCTCTACAATCCGCGACGTCACACGCTGACGTCATCATACCGAGACGTTTTCAGCAGGATATGTCGCGCGAAATTTAAAATTGCACTTTAGTAAACTAACCCGGCCGTATTGGCATGTGTTGCAATGCTAAGATTTCATCATTGATGTATAAACTATCAGACTGCGTGGTCGGTAGTAGTGGGTTTCAGTAGGCCTTTAAGTTTTCTAACCTATTCGCTGCACAATTTTTGTGGAGTTTTTGGTAATGCCATCGCAAAAGGGTACCAGCGATAGCAAAGAGAAGTGTGACGATAACCATAGAACTGGAAACTAATGACTTTGTTCATTCCAAATGTCTATAAAAAGCCACTTTGTGACTGTATTCCATTACGTGTCCGTCAGGCATCTGCCAGGATGAGTAGTAGGGGTGTAACGGTACACAAAAATTTCGGTTCGGTACGTACCTCGGTTTAGAGGTCATGGTTCGGCTAATTTTCGGTAGAGTAAGAAAACAACAAAATATAAATTTTTTGGTTATTTATTTACCAAATTTGTAAACAATGGCTTTATCCTTTTAACATTGGGAACACTATAATAATTCTGCCCACGTTAATCAACATTAAACTGCCTCATGTTGTTGCTCAGATTAAATAAAATGACAAAACTTTTCTTCTACATATAAAAAGTGCAACATTAAACAGTTTCAAGTCAACTCAGCATGCTTAATTTATTACAGCATTTGGGAAGCCTGTAGTTGATTTTTATTATGCAAATGTTATATTTTTATCAACATGTGATAGCAGGGACCCTGCCATTCAAAACTAGGCTGCTGCATTACTAATGATTAATGTAACTATAGCTGAACAAATGGTACAATAGCAATAGGAGAGACTATTCATCCCTGAACACCATGGAGTTCATGTAGGCTTAATGATGCACTTACATTATTATATCAACTATCAGAGACAGAAACTCTTCATTTAACATAATGTCCTTTTTTGCTGCTTCAACACAGCTCAATCAACACAGAAAAAGGTCAAGTGAAAAAACAGACAGACAGGGTTTTGCTGTCCGTAACACACACACACACACACACACACACACACACACACACACACACACACACACACACACACACACACACACACACACACACACGCCGCAAAATGAGCTAAAGTTACGCTAAAAGCAAATTAGCCTTCACCTCACGCCAGGACTGCGAGCGAGCTGAGCTGCCTTTTATATTTCTAGAAGGTCAACGGGCTCATAGTGCTATCTATCTATCTATCCAAAACAGCAGCTTGGAATTTGGGACATGCTCTCCCTGAGAGAGACTATGAGGAGGTTGAGGTGGGCGGGGTTGGGGTGGGTGGGGTTAGGGAGTAGCGGGGGGTTTATGTTGTAGTGTCCCGGAAGAGTTAGTACTGCAAGGGATTCTGGGTATTTGTTCTGTTGTGTTTATGTTGTGTTACGGTGCGGATGTTCTCCCGAAATGTGTTTGTCATTCTTGTTTGGTGTGGGTTCACAGTGTGGTGCATATTTGTAACAGTGTTAAAGTTGTTTATACGGCCACCCTCAGTTGTTCACCAAGTATGCCTTGCATTAATTCGTGATGAGAACAGCCGGTAGATATTATGTGACTCTGACGGCACGCATGCAAAGGAAAAGCCTTTAAGGTTTATTGGCACTCTGTACCTCTCCCTACGTCCGCGTACACAGCGGCGTTTTAAAACGTCATACATTTTACTTTTAGAAACCGATACCGATAATTAAGAAACCGATACCGATGATTTCCGATATTACATTTTAAAGCATTTATCGGCCGATAATATCGGACATCCCTACTATGAATACCACGTTGCAATCAGGCGATTAATACCTGCTCCTATCAACACAGCAAGTCCGTACTGCCAGTGTGCAAACTCAGCATATTGACATGTATTCCTCCAGTCCACTAAAGAAATGGTGGCCGTCCCAGCTGGTTGAAGTTTGTAGGTAAACACCATCATCAGCTTTCCCTCGAGGCTCCTAGGTCAGCCAAGTGTTATTCTATCCATTAGTCTTCCTATAAGTGACAGCAGGATTCAGGCGGACTACACACACACACACACACACAAGTAGTGCAGAAAAGACATGAGTGTCTACGTCTAGGACCCACAGGATTTTTCTTCAGGCAGTAGAATGAATGTGCACCTGCGTTAGTAAAGGATAGCATCTGTTTAAAAAAAAAAGAGTCAGATTTTGTTTGTACTTGTTTGTCCAGTTTTGGAAAATTCTCCTTGTGAACTGACTCTTACTTAGTTCATGTCACGGTCCTTTTTTTTGTTTTACTTTTACCCACCTGCCATTGACTTTTTAAGAAAAAGTATTGAGTTTTGGAAACGACATGGGGGAGCAAGAGCGGTGTACATATGCGGCAACCTAGCATTCAAAGTAAAGCGTTTTCAGTTATTTTGGCAGATCAGTGTTAAGTATTGGAGATGGGTAAATGTCGCCTCAGCCATTGTATTTACTAGGGCTGTGAATCTTTGGGTGTCCCACGATTCGATTCAATATCGATCCTTGGGGTCACGATTCGATTATAAATCGATTTCTTTCGATTCAACGCGATTCTCGATTAAAAAAAACTATATTTTCCCGATTCAAAAGGATTCTCTATTCATTCAATACATAGGATTTCAGCAGGATCTACCCCAGTCTGCTGACATGCATGCAGAATAGTAGATTTTTGTAAAAAGCTTTTATAATTGTAAAGGACAATGTTTTATCAACTGATTGCAATAATGAACCAAAAATATGACTTATTTTATCTTTGTGAAAATATTGGACACAGTGTGTTGTCAAGCTTATGAGATGCGATGCAAGTGTAAGCCACTGTGACACTATTGTAAATTTTTATTGTATTTTTATAAATGTCTAATGATAATGTCAATGAGGGATTTTTAATCACTGCTATGTTGAAATTGTAACTAATATTGATAATGTTGTTGATAATATTCATTGAATATTCATATTCAATTGCTCTGTTTATTGCAGGGTGGGGTTTGGTTTTGGAATTGGATTGCATTGTTATGGTATTGCTGTGTATTAGAGATGCGCGGATAGGCAATTATTTCATCCGCAACCGCATCAGAAAGTCGTCAACCATCCGCCATCCACCCGATGTAACATTTGATCAGAACCGCACCCGCCCGTTGTTATATATCTAATATAGACGATGCAAGGCATTAGTGAGGTTATAAAGCTTTTGCCTGTTAAAGAAAGGAGACTGATCCAATGCAGCACAGACATTCGCGTGCCACGCTGTCACGACCCAGACGCACACCAGTGCGCAATCATATGGGAGCCGCGCTGAGCGCACCTCCAAGCGCGTCTCGCTGCCGGCGACGGCCGGGTATGGCCTAGTTGATTCGGCAGGTGGGTTGTTACACACTCCTTAGCGGGTTCCGACTTCCATGGCCACCGCGTCCTGCTGTCTATATCAACCAGGGTGAGCCCCACCCCTTTCGTGAGCGCACTGCGCGCGGAGTCACCCCTGTTACGCGCCCCCCGGCAACAGGGGTGGCGGGCAGGTAAGCTGCGCGGGCGGAGCGCGCGGAGTGACCCCTGTTACGAGCCCCCGGTCACGGGGGTGGCGGGCAGGTAAGCTGCTTACCTGCTGCGCGTGACGCCGGCCGCGGCGAAGGCGGACGAGGCGGGGTGTCGGTGCGGTGGGCGCGGTGGTGACCCTGGACGTGCGTCGGGCCCTTCTCGCGGATCACCTCAGCTGCGGCTCCCGGTGGGGCCCTCTCGGGGGAAGGGGCCTCGGTCCCGGACCCCGGCGAGGCGTCCCTTCTCCGCTCCGTAAAAGTGTCCATCTCTTTTTTTTTTTTTCTTCTGTTGTGGCATATGCAGCAGGTGCCTGCTCGTTTTTCGTATGTGGGTAACAACATTTAACTATGTATATATATTTCCCAATTGGTTTAACTGCCACCCTCCTGAATCTATTTAAAATCTAATTTTTTTTTATTTCAACCGCCCGACCCGACCTGACCCGACCCGACCCGACCCGACCCGCGGATAAAATCTAATTTTTTAAAATTTCATTCGCCCGATCCGCGGATAATCCGCGGACTCCGCGGTTGTACCCGCAAACCGCGCATCTCTACTGTGTATTGTTTTGTTAGATTGATTAATTTAAAAAAAAAAAGGAAAAATAAATAAATAAATGAAAAAAATAAATAAATAAAAAATAAAATAAATCTGTTTTTTAAAAATGAGAATCGATTCTGAATCACACAACGTGAGAATCGCGATTCGAATTCGAATCGATTTTTTCCCACACCCCTAGTATTTACACTACACTTATACAATGTTTCATAATAGCGCCATATGCTGGATTAAAAGAGTTACTACTTTTGACTTGCAAATTCAATTATTTCTTTATTTTTTAATTGGTAGCTGTGCAGAAAGGAGTATTAAACGTGTGAATGAGCCAAATAGTAAACAGAAAAAGAAAATGTTTTCTTATTTGGCGTTACAAGATCAAATGTTTCCACACTTTGGAACTTTTCCTTTTCCTCAGTTCCGTTTGGTTTGATAACGGCGACGAGAACTGATGTCTCTTCCGACAGTACAGACTGTCACTGGCAGAGGTGGGTAGAGTAGCCAGAAATTGTACTCAAGTAAGAGTACTGTTACTTTAGAGATTTATTACTCAAGTAAAAGTAAGGAGTAGTCACCCAAATATTTACTTGAGTAAAAGTAAAAAGTATGTTGTAAAAAAACTACTCAAGTACTGAGTAACTGATGAGTAACATACACACACATATCATATATATATATATATATATATATATATATATATATATATATATATATATATATATATATACACACACACACACACACATATATACATATATGTATATATATATATATATACACACACACACATATACATATATATATATATATATATATATATATATATATATACATACATTGATATATACAGTATATAATTTATATTTATTTATTTGCCGTTTTTGTTTACATGTTAATAGTGTTTTAATGAATATACATGCATGTTTAACATATAGATTCCTTTCTTTCATGAAGACAAGAATATAAGTTGGTGTATTACCTGATTCTGATGACTTGCATTGATTGTAATCAGACAGTAGTGATGATAACGTCCACGTTTTCAAATGGAGGAGAAAAAAAGTTCCTCCTTTCTGTCTAATACCACATGAAAGTGGTTGGTTTTTGGCATCTTATATGTCCAGCTTCCATATTCGTTTTTATACACTTTACAAGAAATACATTGGCGGCAAACTCCGTAGCTTGCTAGCTTGTTTGCGCAGGCTTTCGGAGACTCTTATTTTGAAAGCGCAGGCGCGATGGAGCGGCACTTTTATTGTGAAGACAGGAACTGTGCAGTCAGTCTTTAGGCTTTTGACGGGATGTACGGTTGAAATAAAAAATTGTCTTTTTTCCTTCACACTTTTGATTGATTGATTGGAACTTGTATTAGTAGATTGCACAGTACAGTACATATTCCGTACAATTGACCACTAAATGGTAACACCCCAATACGTTTTTCAACTTGTTTAAGTCAGGTCATGTGACCCCTGGCTCTGTTTGATTGGTCCAACGTCACCAGTGACTGCATCTGATTGGTGGAACGGAGTGAACGTCACCAGTGACTGTATTTGTTGAAACGCAGGCACTATGAAGGTCTGTCTGACAGACCAAAACAAACAAAGCGTGCATTAACAGATCGATAAAAATTAGTAGCGAGTAGCGAGCTGAATGTAGATAAAAGTAGCGGAGTAAAAGTAGCGTTTCTTCTCTATAAATATACTAAAGTAAAAGTAAAAGTATGTTGCATTAAAACTACTCTTAGAAGTACAATTTATCCCAAAAGTTACTCAAGTAGATGTAACGGAGTAAATGTAGCGCGTTACTACCCACCTCTGGTCACTGGTGAGTAAAAGAAGCGCTTCCTGATAAATTTAGTCTGGTACTTCACAGCTAAATGATACAGATACTTTTTAACGGCATTTTAGATGGATAGCAGTGAATTTCCTTACAGCTCAAACAGGGCAAAACAGAGGTTTAGTTATATATTCTGAAGGCCAGAGGGAGAAACTTTTACCAAAATTATAATATTCTAAACCAACACAATCCATAAGAAACCTGGGCGTAATTATTGACTCCAAGCTGATTTTATCCCACAAATTAAAAATATTACAATAGGTTTTTATCATCTTAAGACATAGCCAGAGTCCGCTCGTTTCTCTCTCAGGCCAACACAGAGGTACTAATGCATGCTTTTATGTCCTGTTGTTTAGACTATTGTAATGCCCTGCTCTCTGGTCTTTTCAAAAATAATATTAGAACTTTACAAAAGGATCAGAGGGCGATAACTAGGTATGGGAATTGATAAGATTTTTCCTGTTCCGATTCCACTTTTGATTCTGCTTAACAATTTGGTTCTCTTATCAATTTTTCTTTGGAAAAAAAGATAACGAATAGATGGATTAGCATCAATTTTGTTTAGTTTAGAGCTAACATGACTTTACAAAGCCAACAGTGAGGTCTTAAGAGGCACATAGCATAGAAAAAAACGGAAAAAAATAATTAACAAAATAAAAATAAAATAAATTGTTGAAACATTTGGAAATTACACAAGAATTTTGTAAACATTTTTAAACTTTTAAGAATCTTTGTCATCTACCTAGAAAATATACCATACAAACTTTGTTTACATATACAAGGTGAAACAATAACACAGGCTCATAACATGCAACATGAGATATTTCAAACCTTCTTTTGATGTAATGGTGATGTTTATTGCTTACAGTTTAAGAAAATCTTAAATTGAAAATCCCAGAAATGGTGGTAGGTTTTTAAAAAAAACAAAAAAAAACTAAGCCATGATCATCAAAGTTGTATTAAATAGAGGCTTGGCATATGTCCCTATGCATGTAATGAGTTATTATCACATATTAGTGCATACTTGCCAACCTTGAGACCTCCGATTTCGGGAGGGGGTGGGGGTGGGGGTGGGCGTGGTCAGGGTGGGACGGGGGCGTGGTTGGGGGCGTGGCTTATTTCATATATATATATATATAAGAAATACTTGATGTTCAGTGAATTCTAGCTATATATATATATATATATATATATATATATATATATATATATATTTATTTATTTTATTATATTTTTTTTATTTTTTTTTTATTTTTTATATATATATATACCTGTATGTGTATGTGTATGTGTATGTATATATATATATATATATATATATATATATATATATATATATATATATAAAATAAATACTTGAATTTCAGTGTTCATTTATTTACATATATACACACACATATGCACTAGATGGCAGTATTGTCCTGTTTAAGAGTGTCACAACATTGCTGTTTACGGCAGACGAACTGCTTTACGGTATACAAAAAAGTGACTGCTGTTGTTGTGTGTTGTTGCCACGCTGGGAGGACGTTAATGAAACTGCCTAACAATAAACCCACATAAGAAACCAAGAACTCGCCCTCCATCATTCTATAGTTATAACGTGATTGGGCAGGTACGCTTTTTTATATTGTGGAGGACCTGAGTCCGCCTGAATTTCGGGAGATTTTCGGGAGAAAATTTGTCCCGGGAGGTTTTCGGGAGAGGCGCTGAATTTCGTGAGTCTCCCAGAAAATCCGGGAGGGTTGGCAAATATGTATTAGTGTCACATTTGAAGTTGAAATGCTGACATGAATGGACTTTACCACGATATTCTAATTTTCTGAATTTCACCTGTATAATATAACGACTGAGCGAACATGTGGTTGGAGAAAAAACATGCAACTTTTGTCCGACTACAATTGAACATTCACCTACCAAATGAGCATCTATGTGACAAATTGTTGCAAGCTTTTGACCACAAACTTAGCCATTTCTCGGTGACATTCGTCGTTCATGGCCGAGTGGTCCTCTTTCCTGCCGCGGTGAAAACTGAACTGGAGCCATTACTGCCCGCCTCCAAACCAGTCAGAATGTGTTTCCTCATGCTCATCTGAATGAGAAGCATACCTGCCAACTACTCCGGTTTTCCCGTAATTAGTACGGTTTTCATCAACCTATTCCGGGTTACGGTTGCAGTGATAAAAAATACGGTTTTTCATTAATTAAAATATTTTTATTTTTTTAAAGTTTTATTCACGAAATCGCGTAACAACAATGACAATCGACACTGCTTCCCGTAACTTCCTATCGAGCCATTCCGAATGCCATGCGCGAGGCTATTTATAGCACCGCTGCCAAGCACGAGGCCATTGTTTCCAAACGAGCGAACGATCATGGAATCAGCCGGAGAAAAATCGCAAACGAGTCTAAAACCGAAAAGAAAACTGCAGTCATTCCGTGAAGAATATTCAAAAGCCTATCCGGGAATAATTATCTGTTCCAAAAAGGATGAAAACTACGCGAATTGCACCTTGTGCAGACAAGATTTTTCGATCGGACACGGAGGAATTAGCGATGTAAAAGACCACGTTGGGACAAAAAAACACAAGTCTAATGCCGTTGCTAAATTTGGATTTTAGCCACAAAAAGGTAATGACACCAATGTTATCTATTGGAATTGTTTAGTACTGTTATACTGTTAAAAGTGTTTATACTATTTATGCTTTCAAGTCCAAGTTGAAGAAATCTTGTTAAATGTTGACAGCATAACTACCAAAATACAGAAGTATGTCCTTAATATTTTTGCAGTGCTATTTCTGTTGAAAAGTTCAAATGATTACATTAGAGATGTGATGTGCCACTTTTCAAGTGTCTGATGGCTTAAATTAATTTTCATTAATTTTTCATATTTTGAATTCTTTTGAAAGGCTTACAAAAAAACTACATTTGAATTGTAATTCCATGCTATTGACAGGACTATTAATTTTAATGAAGTTAGCTTACCATGTTTACAGTATGATAATTGTGATAGAAATGTGAATTTTAGGCACAGAATATTTTTTACAATTGAACAAGGCAGTAGATTATACAAGCTTGGACAGAAAGTTAATAATGACACCAATTTTTTTTTTAATGGAATTGTTTAGTACTGTTTTACCATTTGTTTACTGTAAAAAGTGTTTATACTGTTTATACTTTCAATTAACAAATTGAAGTCTTGTGAAAGGTTGACAGGATAACTGGCATTAACTGTCTAAATAATTTCAAACTATTGAAGTTAGCTTACAGAATAAACATGTCAATCAACCCATATGATTTTTGCTGTAATATTTTTGTTTTGAAAAGTCACTGTGACTGATAGAAAAGTGATGGTTTTAGCAACATTTTAACCTGTCTGAATGCAATCAATCATTTTGCGTGGACCCTGGCTACTAGGTTTTTCTGATTTCAAAAGTTGGCAGGTATGGAGAAGGCATTCATTTCAATTTAACAGGTTTTAGCGCTAACATTATCGGCGGTTTTAGTACCTGTTGTGTTTACGTCAGATGACTGCTGCTGCCTGGGATGAGATTGGCGCTATTCAAAAACGAAACATGTCTACATGCTGTTTGATCAAATGTTTCAGTATATTGCTTGTATGTCCTCCCCTTGATGAAATAGTAACCTTGGAAGTATTAAAAGTAGCACTGTTGCGGTCTTTTTTAGTAAAAGGTCAGCAAACTTCGGTGTGCCTATGCCGCCCAGGCACTGCCATGTTGCTGACGTCACTACGCACGTTGCGTAATGACGTCATCCCCCACTCAGTAGAGAGAACCGCTCGACCAAATGGCAAGCGATTCCAAGGAATTGATACTCTGGTAACCGGTTCTTAGAACCGGTTTTCGATTCCCACCCTTAGCGGTAACAAGTTACACCAGTTTTAAAGTCGCTTCCCGTCTGCATCAGGGTCGATTTTTAAGTTCTATTATTAGATTTTAAATGTCTTAATGGCCTTGCACCTTCTTATCGATCTGACTTGTTTTTACTGTAACAACCCTCACAGATCTTGAGGTCCTCTGGCATTGGCCTTTTATCTTTACCAAATACAAGAACAAAAACTCACTGTGAGGCGGCATTTAGCCACTATGGCACCCAACTAGGCAACGGCCTGCTAGAGAGCCTCAGGACTGCAGAGACCGTTGAAGTTTAAAAAAAAAGAAGAAAAAAAAAGGATAAAGACACACCTTTTTAATCATTTTTACTAATCATGTTAAACTTGTTTTATTTTTATTTTTTATTGTGTTATTTTCTATGTTATTTATTGCTATTATTACTACTATTATTCCCTCAATGTTAATTGTATTAATGTATTATAATTTGTGTATATTTAATTGTACATATATTTTATAATATCCATCCATCTTCTTCCGCTTATCCGAGGTCGGGTCGCGGGGGCAGCAGCCTAAGCAGGGAAGCCCAGACTTCCCTCTTCCCAGCCACTTCGTCCAGCTCTTCCTGTGGGACCCCGAGGCGTTCCCAGGCCAGCCGGGAGACATAGTCTTCCCAACGTGTCCTGGGTCGTCCGCGCGGCCTCCTACCGGTCGGATGTGCCCTAAACACCTCCCTAGGGAGGCGTTCGGGTGGCATCCTGACCAGATGCCCGAACCACCTCATCTGGCTCCTCTCGATGTGGAGGAGCAGCGGCTTTACTTTGAGGTCCTCCCGGATGGCAGAGCTTCTCACCCTATCTCTAAGGGAGAGCCCCGCCACCCGGCGGAGGAAACTCATTTCGGCCGCTTGTACCCGTGATCTTGTCCTTTCGGTCATAACCCAAAGCTCATGACCATAGGTGAGGATGGGAACGTAGATCGACCGGTAAATTGAGAGCTTTGCCTTCCGGCTCAGCTCCTTCTTCACCACAACGGACCGATACAGCGTCCGCATTACTGAAGACGCCGCACCGATCCGCCTGTCGATCTCACGATTCACTCTTCCCTCACTCGTGAACAAGACTCCGAGGTACTTGAACTCCTCCACTTGGGGCAAGATCTCCTCCCCAACCCGGAGATGGCACTCCACCCTTTTCCGGGCGAGAACCATGGACTCGGATTTGGAGGTGCTGATTCTCATCCCAGTCGCTTCACACTCAGCTGCGAACCGATCCAGTGAGAGCTGAAGGTCCTGGCCAGATGAAGCCATCAGGACCACATCATCTGCAAAAAGCAGAGACCTAATCCTGCAGCCACCAAACCAGATCCCCTCAACGCCTTGACTGCGCCTAGAAATTCTGTCCATAAAAGTTATGAACAGAATCGGTGACAAAGGGCAGCCTTGGCGGAGTCCAACCCTCACTGGAAACGTGTCCGACTTACTACCGGCAATGCGGACCAAGCTCTGGCACTGATCATACAGGGAGCGGACTGCCACAATCAGACAGTCCGATACCCCATACTCTCTGAGCACTCCCCACAGGACTTCCCGAGGGACACGGTCCAATGCCTTCTCCAAGTCCACAAAACACATGTAGACTGGTTGGGCAAACTCCCATGCACCCTCAAGGACCCTGCCGAGAGTATAGAGCTGGTCCACAGTTCCACGACCAGGACGAAAACCACACTGTTCCTCCTGAATCCGAGGTTCGACTATCCGGCGTAGCCTCCTCTCCAGTACGCCTATTTTATAATATGTTTAATATCATTGTTTTTAGATGGCGTTAATTTGATATTTTTCTTCAGTGTGGATGCCTCAAAGGTGGCGTTTTTCCTCAATCCTCGGTGCCATGCTAGGTTTTGTTTTTGTAAATAGTGTTGTACCTGTGTGTTTGTTTTCACTTTGTGGTGCCACATGTCTGTGCATGATAAAGGGATATATAAGTAAAGTTTGAGTGATTGATTGAGAAGCTGTATTGGTCACATGCTTTTTTTTCTCAATGTGACACACATCAAGGTATCAAATGTGTTTTATAATAATAATTAAAGCTGCAAGCAGCGTTGGTCGGGCCCGCGTATTTGGCAGGTGCTACTCCTAAGTGTCCCGATACTTTTGTCCAGTTTTAGTCCCAAGTGTCCCAATACTTTTGTCAAGTTGTAGTCCCAAGTGTCCCAATACTTTTGTCCAGTTTTCGGCCTAAGTGTCCCAATACTTTTGTCCAGTTTTCGGCCTAAGTGTCCCAATACTTTTGTCCGGTGGTAGTCATAAGTGTCCCAATACTTTTGTCTAGTGTACCTACCTTGTCTGCATTGTGTGGGCACGTTGGTGCTTCCTGCTTTTAAGCAGCCATCTTAAAAAAAACAGCAGCGCAGCAGCATCAGCGCAGCGGGTCTTTGAAGGGTCATAAAATCAAAACCGGAGCAGGTATTAAAACGCTGTTCTGTTATTTTATACACAAGGGTTTAATCTCTCTCCTGTGTTAGTTTGAAGGCGAAACGACAAACGCGCTCAGAGGAGATAGTTTTTGAAGGAAGGTGACCGGTTTTTACAAAAAATTTGTTTTGAAGGGGGAATAGCAAACTTCCTGTTGATTTTTGCTGGGGGTTGTCAATTTATGAAATGTAGGTCTAAGTGAGACCTACATAGAGGTTTTTGTTTCATGTCTCTCCGACCTTCCCAGTGGGAGTTACAGGCAGTTTTGTCAGTTTTTTCATCCGAGGAGCAGTTTTTTGTGCGTTTTATTAAAAAATTGCGCTAGAGCACAATTTTGAGATTTGGGGTTAGGTTTTTTTTTATTAGATCACAATTTTTGCCAGTCCTGATGTGTGTGTTCAGTTTGGTGAGTTTTGAAGCGTGTTAAGGGGGTCAAATTACAGCTCAAAGAGGCAAAAGTGACTGTTTTTAGTACTTTTTTGTCTTGAAGGGGGAATTGCCAACTTCCTGTTGATTTTAGCCCGAGAATGTACTATTATGAAATGTAGGTCTAAGTCAGACCTACATAGAGGTTTTTGTTTCATGTTTTTCCGGCCTTTCTAGTGGGAGTTACAGGCAGTCTAGTTTTTTTTTCTTCCTAGGGGGCGCTAGAGCGCAATTTTGAGTTTTGTGGTTCGTTTTTTTTAAAAAAAGGCAATTTTCGAAGGTCCTGATGTGTGGGTCAAATATGGTGTGTTTTGAAGCATGTTAGTGGGTCAAATTACAGTTTAAAGTGGCGGCAGAAGAATAAAGAATAATAAAACCTTACAAATTCAATAGGTCCTTATGTCCCATTTGGGAGTCCTTATACAATGGGCAATTCGGGCCCTAATAATAATGGATTTGATTTAATATTGCGCTTTTCTATTATTAGATACTCAAAGGGCTCACAGAGAAGTGGGATTCAGGTTTCTGGCACGGCCGCTCTACCCACTACGCCATACTGCTCCAATAAAAGAAGGGGTCCAGTTGTCGTCTTAACAAGCTTTTTTTTTCATGACATTACAGCTGCACCAAGTGCTAACTACTAGCCCCAAAAACATACACACAAAGTCGTAACATAAAGACGTGCAGCAACTTATACATATCACAACAGAAATGGCACAGAACAGCTACATTTCAAAAAGAGAGGTTAAACAAAAGTAGTAAACAGAAGGAAACAACTACAAATTAATACCGTAATAACGTTGGACAGCAGAAATGCACAAAGTCATGGAAGTCTACTGCTTCTTCAACATGCATCGATGCTTTTGTATCGTTGAACCCAACTCTATTAATTAGTATTCTTCTGACAACACTGTTTGGTAAAGCTTTTACTGACATTGTTGTCAGAAGTCAGTTGTACTGATTTCTGTCTTGGGTTAAATGTTTTATTTTGCACAACTGAATGGCACACACAAATTTCCCCCCTTGTATTGTAAAGAAGATAATTTCATTTTAATGATAGTTTGTCTGAGAGCACCTCCATAAATCAACGGATCACACATCCACCGTCTCCTCCCCCACCTTACCCCCAAGACACTTTCCTCCCCTTTTAAGACAGCGGCTACCAATCCAAGCAAGATAATCACTCACCCTACACCTCCCCCTTAAGTTATGATTTTAACTTTTTATTGATAAATGGTGCCTCCTTGAGCTTTAATTGCTGGCTCTTTTCATCCTAATGTAAAGTTTGTGTCCTCTCTCAGATGGCGGCCAGGCCAGGGCTGTAATTTCTACATCAAGGAGCGGATGACGAGCAGGTGGAGCGGGATAAAGCCGAGCGGAGGGATGTAACCTGTGAGCTCACCTGGTAAGTGAAGTAGGAGTGCATCTTGAGAAATCAGAACACTGTACAACGGCAGCAGCAGCAGGGCCCCAAACTGGAGACAATTAGGTGCTGTTTGAAGTGTTTTTCACCGCAATGAAAACAGAGCAGATTAAAGACATTGAGACAATAATAGATCTAACCAGAACCTCCACTGCATGTTGATTCAACAAAAACCATTTTGTTTGCATTTACACGGTGCTTTCAGCCAACAATACATCATGTTATCATTTGTGGAGGAAATAATTCCACATGCAATTACTTAGTACGTTTACTACAATGTCTGGATTTTCGCAGTAGTTGGGAATAGTTAGGGCAGTGTGCCGTGAGATACAGTCTGGTGTAGGGATGTCCCGATCCAGGTTTTTGCACTTCCGATCCGATACCGATACTGACCGATAATGGCCTATCCAAGCATTTATTAAAGTTTAAAGTTATTTAGCCTACTTAGTTGTCAGAATCATGTTGAAAAGGGTTTTAGTACTCTTGATAACAACAAGCCAGCTGAATTAGGGGAGTTTGAATAATACACAATGGTTGGTAACAAGAAACTGACCTGTTTATTCAAGGATAAACACAAAATAGACAAAATTATACATGACAAACAGAAATGGCATCATTGAACTAGGGCTGGGCGATATGGCCTTTTTTTAATATTGCGATATTTCAAGGCCATATTGCGATACACAATATATATCTCGATATTTTGCCTTAGCCTTGAATGAACACTTGATGCATATAATCACAGCAGTATGATGATTCTATGTGTTTTGATTGATTGATTGAGACTTTTATTAGTAGGTTGCACAGTGAAGTACATATTCCGTACAATTGACCACTAAATGGTAACACCCCAATAAGTTTTTCAACTTGTTTAAGTCGGGGTCCACTTAAATTGATCCATGATACAGATATATACTATCAGATATATACTATCATCATAATACAGTCATCACACAAGATAATCACATTGAATTATTTACATTATTTATAATCCAGGATGTGGAGGGGGGCGTCGGATGTAAGTGTCAAAAAGACAACTAAAAGAGTTTGATATGAAAATAAATCTAAAGTTAAAATATAGGGTAGAAATGCACCCATTTGCAGAAATTTATGTAGTCTTGATTTTCAAAATGTTCTTTCAAGGCTTGCATGTCTACATTAAAACATTCTTCTTCATACTGCATTAATATATGCTACTTTTAAACTTTCATGCAGAGAAGAAAAATCACAACTAAAAAAAAATCACTATTTTTTTCATACGGTGTTGACGTGGAAATGTTTGCCTCGGCAATGGTGTGGACGTGTGGCACCGAATGGAGATAAGCGTCTCGACAGACCTTACAATATTTGAACAATGATGACAAAAACTGTTTTCTCTGTCGTGTCCGTGTGTCGAAAATTGTTATGCGCTTATTTTTTTATTTGATTTTGTGCGTGGCATAGATTTGCTATGCGCAGAGGACGCTTAAAGCAGGCGCGCACCTTAGCGGCTGCACTAGCATCACAGCTAACGTTAGCCATGCTACTACCTCGCTCTCTGCTGGGAGAGGACGTATACGTATGTGACGTATGACGTGACAGTATGTGACGTGTGTAAGAAGGTGCGCTTGCTGTCTGTAAGAGGGAGACACAGGAAAGAGTGAGAAGAGCCTGTCGTGTAATGCCAGCAGCTAAAAGCAACTGCGTTAGAATCCACAGACCTGTGGATGTGCTGAAGGTGTGCTGGAAAATGCGGAACGGAGCTTAGGGAACAGCAGAAAAGTGGAATGTATTATTTCAATCGGTGCGTTGGAAAACACGGACCGGAGTTTTTTTTTAATCTGGATCGGCATTTTCCCATGCCTTGCCGATACGCATTTTTTTGCGAATATCGGCGGCCGATCCGATCCAAATATCGGATCGGGACATCCCTAGTCTGGTGTGCCGTGGGAGATTATGTAATTTCACCTATTTGGGTTAAAAATATTTTATGGAAACCAGTAATTATAATCTGCAAATAAAGTGCCGTTGAGTGTCGGAGCTGTCTGGAGCTCGGCAGAGTAACCATGTTATACTCTTCCATATCAGTAGGTGGAAGCAGGTAGCTACCGTATTTTTCGGACTATAAGTCGCAGTTTTGTTCATAGTTTGGCCGGGGGTGCGACTTATACTCAGGAGCGACTTATGTGTGAAATTAACACATTACCGTAAAATATCAAATAATATTATTTATCTCATTCACGTAAGAGACTAGACGTATAAGATTTCATGGGATTTAGCGATTAGGAGTGACAGATTGTTTGGTAAACGTATAGCATGTTCTATATGTTATAGTTATTTGAATGACTCTTACCATAATATGTTACGTTAACATACCAGTTGGTTATTTATGCCTCATATAACGTACACTTATTCAGCCTGTTGTTCACTATTCTTTATTTATTTTAAATTGCCTTTCAAATGTCTATTCTTGCTGTTGGCTTTTATCAAATACATTTCCCAAAAAATGCGACTTATACTCCAGTGCGACTTATATATGTTTTTTCCCTTCTTTATTATGCATTTTCGGCCAGAGCGACTTATACTCCTAAAAATACGGTAATTGCTTTGTAATTGTCGTATCTAATGCTTAAACCAAAAATAAACAAAAGGCGAGTGCCCCTAAAAAAGGAATTGAAGCTTAGGGATGACTATGAAAAACAAAACTAAAACTGAACTGGCTTCAAAGTAAAAGAAAACAGATTGCTGGACGACAGCAAAGACTTACAGCGTGTGGAGCAGACGGCGTCCACAAAGTACATCCGTACATGACATGACAATCAAAAATGTCCCCACAAAGAAGGATAGCGTCCGCACAGCTGAAATAGTCTTGATTGCTAAAACAAAGCAGGTGCGGGGAATAGCGCTCAAAGGAAGACATGAAACTGTCCATCCATCCATTTTCCTCTGCTTATCCGAGGTCGGGTCGCGGGGGCAGCAGCCTAAGCAGGGAAGCCCAGACTTCCCTCTCCCCAGCCACTTCGTCCAGCTCTTCCTGTGGGACCCCGAGGCGTTCCCAGGCCAGCCGGGAGACATAGTCTTCCCAACGTGTCCTGGGTCTTCCCCGCGGCCTCCTACCGGTCGGACGTGCCCTAAACACCTCCCTAGGGAGGCGTTCGGGTGGCATCCTGACCAGATGCCCGAACCACCTCATCTGGCTCCTCGCGATGTGGAGGAGCAGCGGCTTTACTTTGAGCTCCCCCCGGATGGCAGAGCTTCTCACTCTATCTCTAAGGGAGAGCCCCGCCACCCGGCGGAGGAAACTCATTTCGGCCGCTTGTACCCGTGATCTTGTCCTTTCGGTCATAACCCAAAGCTCATGACCATAGGTGAGGATGGGAACGTAGATCGACCGGTAAATTGAGAGCTTTGCCTTCCGGCTCAGCTCCTTCTTCACCACAACGGATCGATACAGCGTCCGCATTACTGAAGACGCCGCACCGATCCGCCTGTCGATCTCACGATCCACTCTTCCCTCACTCGTGAACAAGACTCCGAGGTACTTGAACTCCTCCACTTGGGGCAAGATCTCCTCCCCAACCCGGAGATGGCACTCCACCCTTTTCCGAGCGAGAACCATGGACTCGGACTTGGAGGTGCTGATTCTCATCCCAGTCGCTTCACACTCGGCTGCGAACCGATCCAGTGAGAGCTGAAGATCCTGGCCAGATGAAGCCATCAGGACCACATCATCTGCAAAAAGCAGAGACCTAATCCTGCAGCCACCAAACCAGATCCCCTCAACACCTTGACTGCGCCTAGAAATTCTGTCCATAAAAGTTATGAACAGAATCGGTGACAAAGGGCAGCCTTGGCGGAGTCCAACCCTCACTGGAAACGTGTCCGACTTACTGCCGGCAATGCGGACCAAGCTCTGACACTGATCATACAGGGAGCGGACCGCCACAATCAGACAGTCCGAAACCCCATACTCTCTGAGCACTCCCCACAGGACTTCCCGAGGGACACGGGCGAATGCCTTCTCCAAGTCCACAAAACACATGTAGACTGGTTGGGCAATCTGCTACCGGAAAATACCAACAAAACAGGAAAAGCCACCAAAATAGGAGCGCAAGACACTACACACAGGAAATCACCAAAAAACTCCAAATAAGTCACGGCGTGATGTGACAGGTCGTGACACTTACTTTGAGACAGGAGCTATAGTGATGCATGCTTGGTTATGCTTTGAATTCATATCCAACAATTGCAACCATGACTTTTTTTACTGTCAATATCAACGAGTTTACATTTTTCATGTTTTCTGCTGGTGGCGTGCCTCCGCATTTTTTCAATGAACAAAAATGTGCCTTGGCTCCAAAAAGGTTGAAACACACTGAGTTAGGGAGACTGAGATCATTTCAGCTTGTTTAGGAAGAAAATGCTGTGTGTCCCTTGTAAAAGCCGTCTGGTCAAATGGATGACTTTGCTCTCTGTTGCTGTGTGCAGTTGCTCACGTTTAAATGTTTGTTTAAATGAAATCTGCTATGGCTCTTGTGGTTATGGTTTTGAGTTTTTGAGTTTTGAGTTTGAGTTTATTTCGAACATGCAATCATACAACATGATACATCACAATCTCCAGTTTCTCTATTCAACATGTTCGAAAAGGAGTAGGAAGAAGCAGAGCTTATTTAATCCTACCCCTTTTCTTTTACATAACAGTTGCTAAAACTTTTGTTCACTTCCTGTTCTCAATTTATTCACAATATACTCCATAAGTAATCACAATAAAAATAAGTAAATAAATAATAATTGGTGAAGTAAGTTACATTTCATATGTTGAGATAAGTAAGATTATTTTGTGAGTGAAAGAATGAAAGAATGGATGAGTTAAATAAATTCAGAATGTTTATCATGGTTCTTCTTCTTTGTACTTTGTAAACACTTTAAGTTTGAAGAGTTTCTTGAAGTGGATCATATTAGTACATTGTTTGATTGCTTTGCTTAATCCATTCCATCATTTAATTCCACATACTGATATACTGAAGGTCTTAAGCGTTGTACGTGCATACAAATGTTTTAAATTACATTTCTCTCTAAGATTATATTTCTTTTTTTGAGAATAATTGTTGTATATTCTTGGGTAGCAGGTTATAGTTTGCTTTGTGTATCATTTTAGCTGTTTGCAAATTCACTATGTCGTAGAATTTCAGTATCTTTGATTCAATAAATAAAGGATTTGTGTGTTCTCTATATCCAACATGATGTATTATTCTAACTGATCTTTTTTGTAACACCGTTAATGAATGAAGTGTACTTTTGTAATTATTTCCCCATATTTCTACACAGTAACTCAGATATGGTAACACTAGTGAGCAGTAGAGAATATGAAGTGATTTTTTGTCTAGGACATGTTTTGCTTTATTCATTATTGACGCGTTTCTTGCTACTTTATGTTGTATATTTTTTACGTGAGATTTCCAGTTCAATTTATCATCAATCATTATACCTAGAAATTTGGTTTCATTTACTCTTTCAATTTCTATTCCGTCTATTTGTATTTGTTTGACTTTCTCTTCTACTGTTACCAAATAGCATTATTTTAGTTTTACTGAGATTCAACGATAGTCTGTTTTTGTCAAACCATCTTTTTAATTTGTTCATTTCTTCTGTTATTATTTGTAGTATCTTCTGTGTGTTCTCTCCTGAACAAAACACTGTTGTATCATCCGCAAATAATACTAACTTTAAATCTTTTGTAACTTTACAAATGTCATTTATATATAGATTGAATAATTTAGGTCCTAGTATTGATCCCTGAGGTACACCACAGGATATATTTAGCGTTGTAGAGGTGTATTCGCCTAGTTTCACGTATTGTTTCCTGTTCATTAGATAACTTCTTATCCAGTTTAAGACTAACCCTCTGATGCCATATCGTTCTAGTTTTTTGATTAAAATATTGTGATTAATTGTGTCAAATGCTTTAGTTAGATTCATAAAAACTGCTGCCGCACATTTTTTATTATCTATAGCATTGGTAATTTCTTCTGTAATTTCAATTAAAGCCATCGAAGTTGAAACATTAGCTCTGGTTCTCCTCAGAGGCTTAGAAGAAAAAAATCTCTATTGTCCTGGCTTGCTCAAACTGACTATTTGAAGACAAACTTTCCGCTACAAAGATAATTATTTTTGATTCTTGGATTCCTGCATTACATGCCAGTAATATTGTTGCACATGGGCATTCCACTCACTAAACTTTTTCTCGTTCACTCAAATATGTTTGCGAGGTAGCTAAAATTGTTCTTATCTTATCTCCTGTAGTTATGGTTGTTGTAGACCAGGGGTGCTCATTACATCGATCGATCACCAGCCAGGCATTAAAAAAAATAGTCCTAAAAATGAGCGATCATAAATCTTCACTATGACGTCACTTTCGTCACTTGATTGACATTCACGGCACCCGAGGGTCTTCTGAGATGACGCTGGCTGCTGCCAGCTCATTAAAATTACCGACTGGAAGGCGAGAAACACTTTATTTCAACAGACTCTGGCGCCGTACCTGTCGTCAAAACTCCAAAGACCGACTGCACAGTTGCGCTAACAAAACAAGAGTCTCAGAAAGCTGGCGTGCACAAGCTAGCAATCTACGGAGTTTGCCGACAATGTATTTCTTGTAAAGTGTATACAAAGGAGTACGGAAGCTGGACAAATAAGATGCCAAAAACCAACCACTTTCATGTGGTATTGGACAGAAAGGAGGACTTTTTTCTCCTCCATTTATGCTTGTATTATCTTTAAACACCTTTAAGTTGTTAACAATATTAACTATATGTGTTAAACATGCTTGCATTATCTTTAAACACCTTTAACTTGTTAACAATATTAACTATATGTGTTAAACATGCTTGCATTATCTTTAAACACCTTTAACTTATTAACAATATTAACTATATGTGTTAAACATGCTTGTATTATTATTAAACACCTTTAACTTGTTAACAATAATAACTATATGTATTAAACATGCTTGCATTATCTTTAAACACCTTTAACTTGTTAACAATATTAATTATATGTATTAAACATTCTTGTATTATCATTAAACACCTTTAATTTATTAACAATATTAACTATGTGTGTTAAACATGCTTGCATTATCATTAAACACCTTTAACTTATTAACAAAAACATATATTTCATAAATAAGTAAATATAAATTATATATATGAATGAGGTAGATCCCCACGACTTGATCAATTGAAAAGTAGCTCGCCTGCAGAAAAAGTGTGAGCACCCCTGTTGTAGACTCATCATTGACTAATGAAATACATACATATGATAAGTCTTTTTAACTTAATTGAGAAACCCAAACTTTGGTTTTGACTAGAGAGTGACTGATATGTTTTTTTCAGGGCCAATAGGGATTACCATATTTTTGCCACCATACATTAATGCGCACCGGATTATAAGGTTCAATGCCAATAAGCGGGTCTATTCAGCCTATTTTCATTCTAAAGGCGTACCGGATTATAAGGCGTATGAAAGGGGTCATACAATGTTTTTTTTCTCCCTACATGTAAAACATTTATTTGTGGTCTACATAACGACGAGGTGGCGTCTTGTCCAGGGTGTACCCCGCCTTCCGCCCGAATGCAGCTGAGATATGTCCAGGGTGTACCCCGCCTTCCGCCCGAATGCAGCTGAGATAGGCTCCAGCACCCCCCGCGACCCCGAAAGGGACAAGCGGTAGAAAATGGATAGATGGATGGATTCTTTATCTCATAACTTCGATTTTTTTTTTAATCTCATATTATGATCTCATAATCTCAATTATTTATTTTTTTTGTCTAATAATTAAGAATATTTATCTGATCATTTCGATTTCTTATCTCATAATTTTGACATTTTTATCTAATAATTTAGCTTTTTTTTTTTTTTTTATAATATAATTTACGACTTTTTAGAAAATGGATGGATGGACTTTTTATCTCATAATTATGACATTTTATCGCAGAATTTCGATTTTTGTATTTAATAATGACGACTTTTTACTTCCTGCGACGAGGTGGCGTCTTGTCCAGGGTGTACCCCGCCTTCCGCCCGAATTCAGCTGAGATAGGCTCCAGCACCCCCCGCGACCTCGAAAGGGATAAGCGGTAGAAAATGGATGGATGGATGGATTCTTTATCTCATAACTTAGATTTTTTTTTTAATCTCATATTATGATCTCATAATCTCGATTATTTTTATTTTTTTCGAATAATTAAGAATATTTATCTGATCATTTCGATTTCTTATCCCATAATTTTGAAATTTTTATCTAATAATTTAGCTTTTTTTAAAATAATATAATTTACGACTTTTTAGAAAATGGTTGGACTTTTTATCTCAAAATTATGACAATTTATCGCAGAATTTCGATTTTTGTATTTAATAATGATGACTTTTTAGGTGGAGAAGTTTTTTTTTTTTTTTTTTTTTTTTTTTTTTAACCTCCTCTCTGAGCTGCCACCTTAACGTGGTAGAGGAGTTTGCGTGTCCCAATGATCCTAGGAGCTATGTTGTCCGGGGGCTTCTATGCCCCCTGGTAGGGTCTCCCAAGGCAAACTGGTCCTAGGTGAGGGATCAGACAAAGAGCAGCTCGAAGACCTCTATGAAGAACACGAACAAGGAACCCAGATTTCCCTCGCCCGGACGCGGGTCACCGGGGCCCTCCTCTGGAGCCAGGCCCGGAGGTGTGGCACGATGGCGAGCGCCTGGTGGCCGGGCCTGTCCCCATGGGGCCCGGCCGGGCACAGCCCGAAGAGGCAACGTGGGTCCCCCCTCCAATGGGCTCACCACCCATAGCAGGGGTCATAGAGGTCGGGTGCGATGTGAGCTGGGCGGAAGCCGAAGGCAGGGCACTTGGCGGTCCGATCCTCGGCTACAGAAGCTAGCTCTTGGGACGTGGAACGTCACCTCGCTGGGGGGGAAGGAGCCTGAGCTAGTGCGTGAGGTGGAGAAGTTCCGGCTAGATATAGTCGGACTCACTTCGACGCACAGCAAGGGCTCTGGAACCAGTTCTCTTGACAGGGGCTGGACTCTCTTCCACTCTGGCGTTGCCGGCAATGAGAGGCGACGGGCTGGGGTGGCAATTCTTGTTTCCCCTCGGCTCAAAGCCTGCACGTTGGAGTTCAACCCGGTGGACGAGAGGGTAGCCTCCCTCCGCCTTCGGGTGGGGGGACGGGTCCTGACTGTTGTTTGCGCTTACGCGCCCAACGGCAGTTCAGATTACCCACCCTTTTTGGATTCACTCGAGGGAGTACTGGAGAGTGCTCCCCCGGGTGATTCCCTCGTTCTACTGGGGGACTTCAACGCTCATGTTGGCAACGACAGTGAAACCTGGAGAGGCGTGATTGGGAAGAATGGCCGCCCGGATCTGAACCCGAGTGGTGTTTTGTTATTGGACTTTTGTGCTCGTCACGGATTGTCAATAACAAACACCATGTTCAAACATAAGGGTGTCCATATGTGCACTTGGCACCAGGACACCCTAGGCCGCAGTTCCATGATCGACTTTGTAGTTGTGTCATCGGATTTGCGGCCTCATGTTTTGGACACTCGGGTGAAGAGAGGGGCGGAGCTTTCTACCGATCACCACCTGGTGGTGAGTTGGCTGCGATGGTGGGGGAGGATGCCGGACAGACCTGGCAGGCCCAAACGCATTGTGAGGGTTTGCTGGGAACGTCTAGCAGAGTCTCCTGTCAGAGAGAGTTTCAATTCCCACCTCCGGAAGAACTTTGAACATGTCACGAGGGAGGCGCTGGACATTGAGTCCTAGTGGACGATGTTCCGTACCTCTGTTGTCGGGGCGGCCGATTGGAGCTGTGGCCGCAGGGTAGTTGGTGCCTGTCGTGGCGGTAATCCTAGAACCCGTTGGTGGACACCGGCGGTGAGGGATGCCGTCAAGCTGAAGAAGGAGTCCTATCGGGTTCTTTTGGCTCATGGGACTCCTGACGCAGCAGACAGGTACCGACAGGCCAAGCGGTGTGCGGCTTCAGCGGTCGCGGAGCAAAAACTCGGACATGGGAGGAGTTCGGTGAGGCCATGGAAAAAGACTTCCGGACGGCTTCGAAGCAATTCTGGACCACCATCCGCCGCCTCAGGAAGGGGAAGCAGTGCAGTGTCAACACCGTGTATGGTGGGGATGGTGCTCTGTTGACCTCGACTGCGGATGTTGTGGATCGGTGGAGAGAATACTTCGAAGACCTCCTCAATCCTACCAGCACGTCTTCCTATGAGGAAGCAGGGCCTGGGGAATCTGTGGTGGGCTCTCCTATTTCTGGGGCTGAGGTTGCCGAGGTAGTTAAAAAGCTCCTCGGTGGCAAGGCCCCGGGGGTGGATGAGATCCGCCCGGAGTTCCTTAAGGCTCTGGATGTTGTGGGGCTGTCTTGGTTGACAAGACTCTGCAACATCGCGTGGACATCGGGGGCGGTACCTCTGGATTGGCAGACCGGGGTGGTGGTTCCTCTCTTTAAGAAGGGGAACCGGAGGGTGTGTTCCAACTATCGTGGGATCACACTCCTCAGCCTTCCCGGTAAGGTCTATTCAGGTGTACTGGAGAGGAGGCTACGCCGGATAGTCGAACCTCGGATTCAGGAGGAACAGTGTGGTTTTCGTCCTGGTCGTGGAACTGTGGACCAGCTCTATACTCTCGGCAGGGTCCTTGAGGGTGCATGGGAGTTTGCCCAACCAGTCTACATGTGCTTTGTGGACTTGGAGAAGGCATTCGACCGTGTACCCCGGGAAGTCCTGTGGGGAGTGCTCAGAGAGTATGGGGTAACGGACTGTCTTATTGTGGCGGTTCGCTCCCTGTATAATCGGTGTCAGAGCTTGGTCCGCATTGCCGGCAGTAAGTCGGACACGTTTCCAGTGAGGGTTGGACTCCGCCAGGGCTGCCCTTTGTCACCGATTCTGTTCATAACCTTTATGGACAGAATTTCTAGGCGCAGTCAGGGCGTTGAGGGTATCTGGTTTGGTGGCTGCAGGATTAGGTCTCTGCTTTTTGCAGATGATGTGGTCCTGATGGCTTCATCTGGCCAAGATCTTCAGCTCTCACTGGATCGGTTCGCAGCCGAGTGTGAAGCGACTGGGATGAGAATCAGCACCTCCAAATCCGAGTCCATGGTTCTCGCCCGGAAAAGGGTGGAGTGCCATCTCCGGGTTGGGGAGGAGATCTTGCCCCAAGTGGAGGAGTTCAAGTACCTCGGAGTCTTGTTCACGAGTGAGGGAAGAGTGGATCGTGAGATCGACAGGCGGATCGGTGCGGCATCTTCAGTAATGCGGACGCTGTATCGATCCGTTGTGGTGAAGAAGGAGCTGAGCCAGAAGGCAAAGCTCTCGATTTACCGGTCGATCTACGTTCCCATCCTCACCTATGGTCATGAGCTTTGGGTCATGACCGAAAGGACAAGATCACGGGTACAAGCGACCGAAATGAGTTTCCTCCGCCGGGTGGCGGGGCTCTCCCTTAGAGATAGGGTGAGAAGCTCTGCCATCCGGGGGGAGCTCAAAGTAAAGCCGCTGCTCCTCCATATCGAGAGGAGCCAGATGAGGTGGTTCGGGCATCTGGTCAGGATGCCACCCGAACGCCTCCCTCGGGAGGTGTTTCGGGCACGTCCGACCGGTAGGAGGCCACGGGGAAGACCCAGGACACGTTGGGAAGACTATGTCTCCCGGCTGGCCTGGGAACGCCTCGGGATCCACCGGGAGGAGCTGGACGAAGTGGCTGGGGAGAGGGAAGTCTGGGCTTCCCTGCTTAGGCTGCTACCCCCGCGACCCGACCTCGGATAAGCGGAAGAAGATGGATGGATGGATGGATGGACTTTTTACTTCCTGCGACGAGGTGGCGTCTTGTCCAGGGTGTACCCCGCCTTCCGCCCGAATGCAGCTGAGATAGGCTCCAGCACCCCCCACGACCCCGAAAGGGACAAGCGGTAGAAAATGGATGGATGGATGGATTGATAACAGGTAATGGTTATTTGGTCAAAATGTTGCATAGATTGTTTTACAGACAATTTTTCGAACCGTCTCCTCAGGATGTCTTATTTACGTGGTTCCACTTCAACAGCGTCTTCTTCCCGTCATCTTTGTTGTACCGCTAGTTTTTAGGAGAGGCTGCTGACAGATATACTGTAAGTTAAAACTGGACGCTACTTTATATTAGAAATGACAACAGCGGAGGATAAATGCCTCACAACACGAGGATAGAGAAAAAGAAGGAGCTTATTGACTATGGCGCGGACTACAATGACGGATACAGATTTTCGGGACTAGCGCAGATCTCAAATACACATCAGCAGGAATTAATTGGTAAGAAAAGTTGTTTTTGCATAATATCGCAAAACAAAACGCCAGATAATGTCTCCTAATAGGTGCCATTTTGGGGTCCTTATACACACACCATCATAATACACGTATGTTGAAGCACAGTACGTATGACTACTCTAGCTGCAATGCGCTGACAATCCATCAAGTGGTGCGGCTTTGTAGCTTACCAAAGTAGTACAACAACATTTTGAGCACCGTGTGTGTTCTGTATTCTCAACATTTTGGGCTTGCTCGCGTCATTATTGAACAGGTGTCAGCTTGAAGTCCACATGTATTTCTTGTGTGTGACCATCGACCATCTACCGGTCAAAATGATCATTACACCATGTTCCAAATAAAATTGCTTAATAAAAATAGTTTACTCTAGTTACTGTTAAACATTTTAATTTGATATAATCTATTTTTAAAGTATCATATTGAGACTCAAAATCGGATTGGCAAAACAATCAGATTTAGATAAAAAAACTGCTGTGCTTTTTTTGGTTATGAATTTTGAAAAATAGTTTTTAATATTGATGTTTTTTATGATTTTTTTTATTTCTTAATCGAGGCGGCTGATTGGAGCTGTGGCCGCAAGGTAGTTGGTGCTTGTCGTGGCGGTAATCCTAGAACCCGTTGGTGGACACCGGCGGTGAGGGATGCCGTCAAGCTGAAGAAGGAGTCCTATCGGGTTCTTTTGGCTCATAGGACTCCTGAGGCAGCGGACAGGTACCGACAGGCCAAGCGGTGTGCGGCTTCAGCGGTCGCAGAGGCAAAAACTTGGACATGGGAGGAGTTCGGAGAAGCCATGGAAAACGACTTCCGGACGGCTTCGAAGCAATTCTGGACCACCATCCGCCGCCTCAGGAAGGGGAAGCAGTGCACTATCAACACCGTGTATGGCGAGGATGGTGATCTGCTGACCTCGACTGCGGATGTTGTGGATCGGTGGAGGGAATACTTTGAAGACCTCCTCAATCCCACCAACACGTCTTCCTCTGAGGAAGCAGTGCCTGGGGAGTCTGTGGTGGGTTCTCCTATTTCTGGGGCTGAGGTTGCTGAGGTAGTTAAAAAGCTCCTCGGTGGCAAGGCCCCAGGGATAGATGAGATCCGCCCGGAGTTCCTTAAGGCTCTGGATGCTGTGGGGCTGTCTTGGTTGACAAGACTCTGCAGCATCGCATGGACATCGGGGGCGGTACCTCTGGATTGGCAGACCGGGGTGGTGGTTCCTCTCTTTAAGAAGGGGAACCGGAGGGTGTGTTCTAACTATTGTGGGATCACACTCCTCAGCTTTCCTGGTAAGGTCTATTCAGGTGTACTGGAGAGGAGGCTACGCCGGATAGTCGAACCTCGGATTCAGGAGGAACAGTGTGGTTTTCGTCCTGGTCGTGGAACTGTGGACCAGCTCTATACTCTCGGCAGGGTCCTTGAGGGTGCATGGGAGTTTGCCCAACCAGTCTACATGTGTTTTGTGGACTTGGAGAAGGCATTTGACCGTGTCCCTCGGGAAGTCCTGTGGGGAGTGCTCAGAGAGTATGGGGTATCGGACTGTCTGATTGTGGCAGTCCGCTCCCTGTATGCTCAGTGCCAGAGCTTGGTCCGCATTGCCGGCAGTAAGTCGGACACGTTTCCAGTGAGGGTTGGACTCCGCCAAGGCTGCCCTTTGTCACCGATTCTGTTCATAACTTTTATGGACAGAATTTCTAGGCGCAGTCAAGGCGTTGAGGGGATCTGGTTTTGGTGGCTGCAGGATTAGGTGGTTCGGGCATCTGGTCAGGATGCCACCCGAACGCCTCCCTAGGGAGGTGTTTAGGGCACGTCCGACCGGTAGGAGGCCGCGGGGAAGACCCAGGACACGTTGGGAAGACTATGTCTCCCGGCTGGCCTGGGAACGCCTCGGGGTCCCCCGGGAAGAGCTGGACGAAGTGGCTGGGGAGAGGGAAGTCTGGGCTTCCCTGCTTAAGCTGCTGCCCCCGCGACCCGACCTCGGATAAGCGGAAGAAGATGGATGGATGGATGGATGGATGGATGGATTTATTTCTTAATATATCTTTTTTTTTTTTGCTTTGTCCTTTTTTTCTTGTTTTAACTCTATGCTTAAGGAAAATCTAATTATTTATTGTAATATTTGTTTTATTCCTTTTAGCTGTCTTTAAAAAAAACATTATTTATTTTGTCTCCTTTTTTATTAGTTTAATGCATTTTTGGTAGCTTTTTTTTTTTTACTTTTTTTTTTTTTGGCTGATTTAGTTGTTGTTCCTCATTCCCATATTGAATAAAAAAAAAACAATCTTTCTATTAATCATGACATATTCTACATGGTATTTTGAGATATCACTCTAGAAAATAGTCTCCTTCAAACATAATAAATTCATCATCTTTGTTACATTTTACAATGTGAAGCATGAACCATGCATACTGTATACTATTCTTTTAATGAGTCCATGATAAGAGAGCAAATTTTGCTGATGTAAAAATATGCACTGTGTACATACAGCTTCTCTTTTATATAGCATGCAAAATGTACTATCTAAGTGAATTGAGGTCACAACGCAGCAGGAAGGCTTCCTTTTCATGTGCGATCCAGAGGGGTCACTCTTGTGAGCTAACTCATTAGGAGAGAAATGCTAATGTAGTTCTCCCTTTTTTAATACTGAATCCTGTTTTTTTACCTCCTTTTTTTTTAATCCATTACTTTAAAATAGCACAGAACTGGGGAATGTTTCCCCCATGTGTTCAATGTGCGGCCTTGTCAGTAAACATGAAGAATTACACAGCAAACAAATGAAATGTAACTGTATATCTTACTGCTAGTGAACAAATGACCCCTTCTAATCACCAGGATGAAATTTTACACAAACACCATGAAATATTCAATCTCTTCTACTGCTTTGC